>NC_067490.1:9039817-9237317 GCF_947179515.1 Apodemus sylvaticus
GGTCAAGGTACACAGAGATAACCTGAGACAGCCTGCAGAGAACAGATAACCTGGCCAGCCTGTGTGTCACGTGGTTTTGCCCCTGTCTCGGCTTCCTACAAATTATGCCAGAAATGCAGCGTTTAAAATATTAACTTGCTGCCCATATGGAAACTCCCCAAGCTTGCTGTAACTACATCAATACCCTGCAGCCCTAGACTTGAGGCTCTCACTTCTGACCTGCTGCAGCAGTGTCAGTGAGAGTCTTTGCTCTCAAGCTGGTAATAAAGACCCTTATGTGTCTGCATCAGAATTGGCTCCTTGGTGGTCTTTGGGTTCCCTAAAACTTGGGCCATTATAGAGAGTAGTCAGATAACAGTAAGAACTGAATAATGATGAATATCTAGCATAAACTTTTAAAGTAAAAGTAATGAAACACACACACGGTTTTAGGGGAAGCTGAAACTTACTGAGCAGCAGTGAGGATAGCCTAGTCAGCATGGCAACAGCCCTCTCACTGCAGTGTTTAGAAATTCTCCCTCTTACGGGGATCTATGGGCAGCACCCCCTCCCTTCACAGAGAGTATTGCTTGAGACAAGGAGGGCAGCTTTCACACAAGCCCACACAGCATGAGTTAGAAGACAGAGCCTGGATTTCCCAGACTGTAGGCAAAGGAGGAAATAGCAGAGGAAGGGGCTCCAATGCAGAAGTACCTGGTGCCACACAGAGCTCCTGAGTGCTCAGTGCAGAGTGAGTGCCTCAAACTGCGGAGGAGCACGGTCAGGGCCCTGCTAAGACAAGCTTCAGCTCTCTTCAGAAAACACAGCAGAGGCCCACAACACATATTCCATACTGGCCAACAGACAGACCATCAAATATTTAACTAGTAGGGATAGTCAGTGTGCCGAGAGCTAAATACCCCCTTTGAGCACAAATCTGCAGAATTTCCAACATGCTCTATGGCCATGATTTTTATATAATAATTAAAATAAAAATTCTGTAAAAGCTACAAGTTTATAAATAAAAGTAAAATGGGCAACAGCACCATGTGGGGATGTATTGCAGCCAGGAGCAAGGAGAAATCAGCAACAGTGATGCAGTCCACTTACAGGGACCAACTAAGGAAATGATGGCATATGTCTGCATAGCACACACAACACCTACTGCAGTTTTCAGTCTGAGAAAGGCAGGCTCTTCAGTTTGTCTTTACCATACCACAGACTAGCTACCGGATATAAAAGAGCCAACAGAAGCCAGCAATTGAGAGGTCAACTGGTCACAATGCACACAAACAAAATCTCCCTTCTTCCCATATTTGCATGACAACTTTCAAAGCCAGAGCAATACCAGGAGTCAGAAAGACAAAAGGCACCAGTACTTTCCAAAACAGTGTCTTAGTTAGGTTTTTCTATTGATGCCATAAAACATCATAGCCAAAAGCAACTTGGGGAGGAAATGGTTTTAGTTTACAACTCTTAGGTCACACTCTGTTGCTGAGGGAAGAAGTCAGGGCAGGAACTCAAAGTAGGCAGGGACCCAGAGGCAGCAGCCTGTGCCAAGGCTATTATGGAGTGCCGCTTTACTGGCTTGTTCTTTCTGCCTTGATTAGCCTGCCTTCCTATAGTATTTAGGACCATCAGCCTAGAGGTGGCACTGCCCACAGAGATAGGTGCCCCCACATCAATCCTCAATCAAAACAATGCCCTACAGGCTTGCCCACAGTCAACCTGTGGAGAGTTTTTCAACCGAGGTTCCCTCTTCCCAGATGACTCTAGCTTGTGTCAAGTTGACATAAAACTATCAGCAGGGCAGGGATCCCAGCCCTCTACTTCCCACAGCAGGGCAAGGGATCCCGGCCCTCCACTTCCCACCAGGCTGGCAAGCCATCTGAGGTTTATTAGCTGTCTTACAAGGATTACAAAGTTGTACCCAAATAAACTATGTGGTAGGCCTTAGGACTGCTCAAATGTAGTGCATCTAGAGAAGTCAGCCCTGAGACTGGCTTTCCTGGAGTCTCTACCCAGGGTCTCCAGATGAGGAAAGCCTCTACTTCAGATCACAAATGCACAATCACAAATCCTCCACCTCAAACTATGTCCCATAGTTGCTTTTATGAAGGTCAAAAGAGCAGAACTAAGTACCAGCAAGAGCCCTGGTGTGACCCACCATGCCCAAAACACCTTCAACTTCTATTTTACAGCATGAAAATAAACCAGCCAATCTTCTCTAGAGCGCAAAAAGCAAAGCTACCATATGAGGATGAATATGGTTCAGGGAAGCCTGGGCAAAGTGTCCTGGTGATTTGGCACTGTCATATAAACTCAAAATGGTAACGTTTACTCATATATAATTTGAATTTTCATATTTGTTCCCAGATCAGTTGTCCTTAAGAAGCTAAAATGGAACCAGTGCAATTTTTTGAGAGACCTGAGCCCCGTGTCACTGCCAGGGCACATGTCACAGAAGCCAGAGACTCTAGGTCATGAAAGAGTTACACACCAACCTAGAAGACTCTTGTTTCTTGTGCAAATGATTTCTCCATATGCGTTTCTATTCCAACAAAAACTATTTGTGAATGAAGTATCAAGTTTCTGATTGTCAAACGGCCCAGTATCTGTTCCCCTGATCCTGTTATAAACACAGCTGACATTAAGAACACAAGGAATAAGGCAAAACAGAAAACAAACATGTTGCAAGACCTGTCTATTGTTAACTTTGTGCCCTTAAAGTGCTTAGCTATCAACCTGGATTCCTTGGTAAAACAAATCTTCAGGAACAGAAGTGTTCTGATATACCATGACATTTAGATGAAAAAAATTGTTTTAAATGGGAGGGGTGAGCTTGGAAAGCTATGCAAGCAATCCTGCTTAATGAAACTGAGGAGGCCTGAGGCAGACAGAAAGCACTCCCTTGCTCTTGACCAGCTGACCTTCAAGAGAGTCACCTGAGGTGAAAGTGATGAAATGAAGCACCTTCCTGCTGCATCAAACCTGCTCCATCAGCAAGGAGCAACAGTGAACACCCAGTACCACAGACAGACAGACAGACAGACAGACTCAAACCACAGTCATCCTCAGCCAGCTGAGCCAACACCACTGACCAATTAATTCTAAGGCACAGAAACAAGCCTCTCATCAAAGACAGCATCTAAGTTAAGAGAGAACTGGTCAAACTGTGTAATCTTCTAGCCAGAGTACTGGAGATAGGACCCAGTGCTTACACACAGTAGGCAATGTTCCACTACTCTGCACACCTAGTCCTCGTCAGCTGATTCATGGCAGAAGCCTACAGTTAGAGGTCTGCTCATTTCTACACAGGAACACAACAAGAAGGTACATTTTCCCACTGCACAGGGACAGTCCCAGGACCTTGGGTATCCTTAGCAGTCAGATGCTCTACCACTGAGCCAGCCTCAGCCCTGGTCATTAACTATTTTACATTTTTATTTAGATTTGGGTCCCCCCCCCCCACCTCGGTCAAGTAAGAACCTAAAACTGTGATTTATGACTGATGTGCTTCTAAACCACTATCTGTATGTTAAGACTCATTCATCATTATGTAACACAATGAGAGCAGACCAATACCAGCCTCTGGTTATAAATCCACATGTGGTGCTTTAGTATCAGTTTTTCTCAAAAACAGCTGTTAAAGTTGGGACCTTCAGTTGCCCAGAGGCCATATGGTAAAACTGGATGCCAGTCTGTAGCAATATTGGGAGGTGGTAAAACTTCCAGAGGATGAAACTTAAAGGAAAGAAGTAAGGTCATTAGGGATGTTGTGATGGTTTGAATATGCTTGGTCCAGGGAATGGCACTATTAGGATGCATGGCCTTGTTGGAGTGGGTGTGTCACTGTGGGCATAGGCTTTAAGACCCTCATCCTACCTGCCTGGAAGCCAGTATTCTGCTAGCAGCCTTCAGATGAAGATGTAGAACTCTCAGCTCCTCCTGCACCATGCCTGCCTGGATGCTGCCATGTTCCTGTCTTGATGATAATGAACTGAACCTCTGAGCCTGTAAGCCAGCCCCAATCAAATGTTGTCCTTTATAAGACTTGCCTTGGTCATGGGGTCTGTTCACAACAGTAAAACCCTAACTAAGACAGAAATCATGGAAAAGGGTGGCTGACAGCTGAGTTAAAAGTGCCCCACCCTGGGCAAGTTGTAGACGGGTCTCATCAGATGAGGCCACACCTCCTAATCCTTCCCAAATAGTTCCACTAACTGGGGTTACACATTCAAGCACAAGGGGCCATTCTCACTCAAACCACCATAACAACTGAACCATAAAGAAAGTCTTACACTTAAAAACCAGCTGGGAGAGCCAGGCGTGGTGGCGCACGCCTGTAATCCCAGCACTCTGGGAGGCAGAGGCAGGCAGATTTCTGAGTTCGAGGCCAGCCTGGTCTACAGAGTGAGTTCCAGGACAGCCAGAGCTACACAGAGAAACTCTGTCTCAGAAAAATAAATAAATAAATAAATAAATAAATAAATAAATAAATACCAGCTGGGAGAAGGCTGGACCCATCTCTAGGCCTAAGGCACAACTATGAAAGTGAATATCCTTTGATGGTAAAGTGATAAGAGCAAAAGCCCCAGGAGAGAAGTGACTCACAGACATGCAAAAAAGCTCAGCACAGTACAGCAAAGGCCCTATTCAAGTGGACTCAGGCCACAGAAGTCAGTGGAGGAGATAGAAGCTGACTGTGCACAATCTTGGAAGGTTGCTGGGAAAGGAAGCCAATGATGGCTCCGCAGCAGGTCCTTCACCATTACTGCCATCAACATGCGCTTACTGAGCCCCACAGACCAGAGGCCAAAGAAGGGGGCATAGAAACAGCTCTCACACAAAGCTTGCTGGGAAGCTGAAGGAGAGATCAGCTGGTCCATGAACACTTACAGAGACCACAGCAGAAAAGAAGGCAATGAGTCAATACCCACAGCCCACACAGACACCAGCCCATCACTGTGGAAACAGCAGGAAACAGAGAAGGGTACATACAGGTGATTCACGGAGAGACTTAATGGGACAAGCATGCAGAGAACACACCACCTCGCCAGTATTCCAAGTCAAAGGAGGGGTGCAGATAGATGACTGGCTGGCCAACTGATTGATGACACATACACTCTCCATAGGAATAAATAACAAAATGCCCACAGGGGTGCAGGAAACAGTACAGTGGCAGCATCCTACAGAGCTACACGGGTGCCACTTCTCAAGAATCCCACTTCTGGGGAGACTCCTACAGAAACTAACACACAGGTCCATGAGGAGATATTTACTAAGTGTTCATTGTAGCAGTGTATATGTAGAGAAATTAAAACTACCCTAGATGTCCCCTCAAGCAGAGAAAAGTGATCTCAACATTAGGACTTCTGCAATTTTTGAGACCTCCCCTGAAGAAAGAGATCAGATCCACAGTCAAGTTTTAACACTATTACAAAGAAAACTATATGTCACATTACAAGCATGCATTGCTCATGCACAGAGACATGTCAGCGTAAACACTAGTACAGACTGCTGTGGTCCACATGGTATCCACTGAACACAATCCATGAAGCAGATACTGAGATCATGACAGTGACCAGCACATGGGCTGAGGAAATGGGAGCAGAGCAGGAAGGAGCAAACCTCCAGCTCCCATTGGCCTGCACAAAGACTGCACAGAAGGCTCTCTCTGCCTTAAGAAGAAAGGGGGATTCCCCTGGTAGCCATCATAATAACAGGAGCCCCAGGTACCTCAGATGCTGCAGAAGGGGATGTTTCCCATCTTGAAGGGCTTGGCAGCTGCAGGCAGTTAAGCAGCAGCCTCAGTTGTACTTTAGACTACACCAAGCCTGGGCATTCTAGATGGGCTAAAGAGTGGAGCTCTGGGAAACACTAGAGCACTGCAAGCATCGTGGGAGTCAGCAGTTCAGGAAGCGATCCCAGCCTCCCCTCATCATACACAGCAGAATCTCTGGGCCTCTAACCAGCCCTTGAGTTGCACCAGAAGACACACAGGGAAGCTCCACTAGCCTGGGGAACACCATGCTGAAACATTACAGTCACGGGGCTGATACTGACTCAAATCCAATGGACTGTTGAGTTTTCCAAAGACTTTAAACATGAGGCTTCTGACATATTCCAAATGTCCAGGATGCACCCAAAATTATTTAGCACATACAAAGAGAAAAAGAAAATCTCATGGAAAAATATAAGAGACACCAAGGCCAAGATGGCACAGATGCTGAAGTATCTGCCACAGACATTTAAGGGGCTCCTGCACTAAGTAAGAGAAACCTGCAACACATAAAGCATGCGGTGGAAAAACAAATCATAGGAAGAACCCTAATAAGTCCCAAAGTTTCCTGCCATGGGTCTATATGTTAGCACAGGAATGTTTGCTGTGAAAAGCACTAGGTTCCATTCCCAGCACTGCTCCCCCAAAAAGGAAAAAAAGACTTCCTGCCCTACTCCCCAAGACTATAAATACATCATACTCTGATAAAGTTAAATTACATGGCAAAGGAGGTTCTGCAGATGCAATCACAATTACTAATCAACAGGCACTGAGCTGATTAAACAGGTTTATCCAATATGCCTAATCTAGACGCATGAGCCTACAGAAAGCAGAGCTGCCTCTCTGGCTCGGAGCAACAGAAGAAGTGTGATACACACTGTGATGGATAATCATTATCAACTCAACTGGATTTAGAATTACCATGGAAAAACAACTCTGAGGATGTTTCCAGAAGGTTTGGAAGGAAGACTCACTCTGGATTTGGTTTTTTGGGTTTTTTTGAGACAGGGTTTCTCTGTGTAGTTCTGGCTGTCCTGGAACTCACTCTGTAGACCAGGCTGGCCTCGAACTCAGAAATCCACCTGCCTCTGCCTCCCAGAGTGCTGGGATTATAGGCATGTGCCACCACCGCCTGGCGGAAGACTCACTCTGAATATAAGTGGTACTATTGTATGGTCTGTGGGTCCTGGACTGAATGAAGAGGATAAAGTGGGCTAGTGAGATGGTGTAACGGGTAAATATTTCCCCCCACGTAGCAGAGAGAACTGATGCCCGCTAGTCATCCTCTAAGCTCCACGTGCACGTTATAGCATGTACATAAGCTCATGAGGAGCACACACGTGCACGTTATAGCATGTACATAAGCTCATGAGGAGCACACACGTGCACGTTATAGCATGTACATAAGCTCATGAGGAGCACACTCGTGCACGTTATAGCATGTACATAAGCTCATGAGGAGCACACTCGTGCACGTTATAGCATGTACATAAGCTCATGAGGAGCACACATGCACACATAAAGAAGGAGTTAAAATGCTTTTGAGAAGGAAAAACCCAGCTCAGTGTCAGCATTCTCCGTTTCCTGACCATGGAAGCCATGTGGCCAGCTGCCTAGCTCACACTCCTGCCACAATGCCTTCCCTGGATGAGGGAGGGACTGACTGCACCCTTAAAGTGTGAGCAGAGACAACACCTTCCTTCTTTAAACTGCTCCCGTCATAGCAACCAGAAAGGAAACTAATAGAGATGCCAATTTTGAGAAGCACTATGGCATGACAGTGGGGCCATGTGAGGAAGAGCCCTGGACAGGACTCAGCTGGCCAGCTACTCAGAGACAGAAAAGAACAGGGAGGCAGATCGCTTCAGAGCCTCCTGAAGGACCCAGCTGGGCGCTGCCTTGGTCTTGGCCTTATGAGACTCCCAGCAGCCAGCAGAGGACCTGGTCAAGCCATCTCAGATCCTGACCTACATTACAGCACTGAGATACTAAATGGAAATCTGGCCTGATTTGTTCCAATGATTAAGAAGGAATAGCTACAAAGTTCAGTGCCTGGGCAGGAAACACCTTAGCAAGCACCTACGGAAGCTCATCCTGAGGCCATTAGCAAAGCAGCCCTCACACACTTAGGGTCCACTGAGCACTCTAAGGGGTAAGTGTGACTTTTCTTGATGTATGGGTTTTGTTTTTTTTTTCTGAAATACTATTTAGCCCAACAGCCAGCAGACTAAAGCAGGAGGAACATGAGTTCAAGGCCATCCTGTGCTACACATTGGCCCTATCTAAAATAAAAATAGATAAAATACTTTGTCTTTTTTTTTTCTTTTTCTTTGAGACAAGGGTAACCTATAATCCTGGCTGCCCTGGAACTCATACTGTAGACCAACCAGGCTAGCCTCAAACTCAGAAATCTACCTGCCTCTGCCTCCCAAGTGCTGGAAAAAAAAGGGGTGCACCACCACTGCCCAGCCAATAAAATATCGTCTAAAGAGATAACACGTTCCTTAAATCCTCATCAACCTGCTTCCTGGTTTGTTTGGTTTTTTTTCTGTTTTTTTGGGGATTTTTTTTTTTTTGAGACAGGGTTTCTCTGTGTAGCCCTGGATGTCCTGGAACTCTGTAGACCAGGTTGGCCTCGAACGCAGAAATCCACCTGCCTCTGCCTCCCAGAGTGCTGGGATTACAGGCGTGTGCCACCAAGGCCCTGCTGCTTCCTGGTTTGTTTAGAACTGTTGGCCCAACTGTGTTTACTCAAAGAGAGGCTCCATCAGCATATTCCCAGCACTGTGCGAGAGGAGAGACAGAGCTGCTCTCTACTCACACTTTGAGTTTGGTGCACTGGCCCGGCTTTAAGTCCCCCAGCAGCTGCAACATGGTGTCCAAGAGCACCCGGCTGGAGTTCACCAAGAATTCTCGACCACACGCAATGGCAGCAACATCTGCATAAGACAGAACCAAGCATCATCATGCAGGTGCGGCCTGGAGCACACAGTGGACAGAGAGGAGCGGCTCCCCGCCTCCCTCTAAACTCCACACAGGCATTACCACAACGCACCATGGCATCAAGACACCTGCACTTTCACTCTATTCTGCTGCTGTCTCTCACACACATGGTGAGGATGGAGACGGTGAGGATGATGGTGATGGTGATTTTTTTTCGTAAGAAATCATGGGTGCTTCACATTCTGGAAAATTCTACTTAGCAGACAGTACACTCCTGACTTTCTCTTTACAAAGCCAAGGACAGCAGGTAACCAATGAGCATGAAAACACAGTGCTGCTAGTAGAGCTCACATGGTACTGAACATGGACCTGACAACCGTCATAGTGACTACACATCAAGAAGTGGTACCATGGGGCTGGAGAGATGGCTCAGAGGTTAAGGGCACTGACTGCTCTTCTGAAAGTCCTGAGTTCAACTCCCAGCAACCACATGGTGGCTCACAACCATCCGTAATGAGATCCGACTGAAGACAGATCTGAAGACAGTGTACTCATATAAATAATAAATCTTTAAAAAAAAGAAAAAAAGAAGTCATACCATAACATGGGAGGGACACTGGGACCTGGGTGTTGCAGTCCCAACTAGATGCTTTCTTTAAGAGCTGCCTTAGTCATGGTGTCTTTTCACAGTAGTAGAACAGTGACTGAGACAAGTACCTAACCTAACCCCAAGACAGCCCTCTCTGCAGCCAAGTTTTTCACAGAGCAGCACATCCAGGTTTCCAGAGTCTCATCCGTGAAGGTGAGATTCTGATCTGCCTTCATCTGCACTCAGAAGGGTATGTCTACCAGGGCTCAACAAAAGCCTAAGTTATTTCTCCCAAGTCTTAAACTGAAATACACACACCCATTTAAGATTCATGCAGCCTTGTGTAGCATTACTGTATACAGTTCATACCTGATCCTTCATAGTATACTGACTATGTGTCTTCCTCACTGACCCAGCTAAAGAGAAACACAAGTTTCTAATAAAAACTCCAATTCACTATATTGGGTCAGCTCAACTACTGAAGAATGTTAGCAAGAAAACCCTGCAAGACAAGTAGGAGAGTTCTATGTAATAAACTGAGTATTACAGGTGATCAATGCTAATTTTTCCAAGTAAGCAAGACATTTACATGATAAGTGCTACTGAAGGCATCAGAGTCACAGCCACTGAGTACAGAAATGAACAGGCCTTCAGTGATCTCACAGTACCATTCCGCAGCCACCTCTTGGAACCCCAGAACATGAAGTTCTTATCTGTGTGTATGAAAACTCAGGCTGTGTACCAGGGGCACAGGGCTGGTTTTGTCTCCACAACATCTGCAGACATTTGTTATGCTTGTCTGCTATACCCACAGAACAGAGAGTGTAGAAACATCCTGTGGTACGTGGGACCCCTCTGCACAGCACGACAATGCCAAGAGGGAACACGCTGTGTGTGGCCCTCCAGAAAGGTCAGCACCTCTCAGAGCCGACTCCACTGCAGGGACCAGGGCTTGTTGCAGAACAAGGTGGGGGTGGGGGTAATTAGGGAAGGAGAGGGAGACAAATACAGAAGAAGGGGGGTTGATTAACAGCAAGGATATCTGAAATGTCATAAAGAATCATACTAGTATCAGCATGCATACACAGCCAGCCCGGGTTACAAGCTTTCTTTTATAAGCATTGCTGTGGTCATGGTGTCTCCTCACAGCCATGGAACAGTGACACAGACAAGAACAATGATTGCACACGTGAGACATATTTAATACCAGCTTCTGCTTAGAGTCTAGTAAACGGGAACTGCTCCATTCTTCCCCGGAGAGGGGAAGAGGCTTCCTAAAACATGATAGCTTTTCTTGAATATATCAGAAACCTAAGGCTGGCTGTGAAGCGCCTAAGGAAAGAGACTGGGGCTTCCAGGCAGAGTCCTGGGACAAACATCTCAACCTGGGGCAGATGCTCAAGGCCCAGTAAGCCAATCTCAACAAAGTAGGTCGAATGTTTCCCAAGCCAGGTCAGGCCAGCAGCTGGGGAAGGCTGACTATGGAAGGAAGACACAGCCCCCCTCCCTAGCTGGGATGCTCACAGGTGCATGGGTTTATTCAAACTCTCAGAACTTCAAGAAGATGAAAAGGAGTGATGAAAGCGTTTACTGTGTGCGAGACTTTCTGAAAGATCAGTTTGGCAGCAAAACAATAAACAGCAACCAAACAAGCCTGGGTTTCCTTTAGATCAGTTACTTCTAAGGAGTGATGGTGACCACAAGCCATTGGGGTGCTTTCCCATGCTACATACACCCAACACCTCTCCCAGCTTACAGAGATAGACTCAAGGATGAACACTGTTCTTCAGACACTGACACACACATGCACATGCACACACATGCACGCCCACCTGCCCGTCCGCCTGTAATTACCAACTCTGATACACAGCACTGTGTCTGAAAAGTTACCTACTTGTTACAATTCCAGCCAGTGCAAAGACAAATTGATTTTCATCAGAATCAACTTCCTTGACGTCCCCATCCAATGACTTCACAAAACTCTCCATCGTCTGGCCAGTGATGTTGAAAAACTTCAATGCTTTGTCCTGAAAGTTAAAAAAAAAAAAAAAAGAGGAGGAGGAGGAGGAGGAGGAGGAGGAGGAGGAGGAGGAGGAGGAGGAGGAGGAGGAGAAGGAGAAGGAGAAGGAGAAGGAGAAGGAGAAGGAGAAGGAGAAGGAGAAGGAGAAGGAGAAGGAGAAGGAGAAGGAGAAGGAGAAGGAGAAGGAGAAGGAGAAGGAGAAGGAGAAGGAGAAGGAGAAGGAGAAGGAGAAGGAGAAGAAGAAGAACTGTCACAATTTTCTAGAGAAGCCAGAGTAACAACACCAGAATGAGCAAGCCATACAGAAGAGTGACAGGGTATAATTACAGAAACAGTCATAAGGAAGCCTGTACCACCACTCAACATTCCCAGGAAGGGAAGCTTCGATGTTGACAGTCAGACCTGGCCACATTAGCAGAATAAGTGACTTCTGTGTGTTCAACCCCTAAGGAGACATCTGCATTAACCACCCCCCACACCCCGGCAGGGAACATCACAGAAGCCTGGCTGGAAAGAAGGCTGGACTTGGAGGATAAAGGGAGTGCTAGTGCTGCAAATGCTGTCCCTGGACATGACAGGACCGCTGCACTTGTGACTCCGACAGCTGTGTTACCTGCACAAAGCAAGCCGGCCCACGATCTAGCACAGAGAAGAGACTGGTTTAAGAGGCTCTGTGCCTCACTCTGCCTCACAGAGCTGCAACAACATTTGAGGCTGCTGGAGTCGGTGCTCTTCAGGACTGTGGCACTGGCAGGCCCATGCTCTAGAGGATGGCCCTATACCCTGCCACATACAGGCAGCACTAATGGCCTTAGTGACATATAGATATAAAAGTGAGCACAGGAAATCCAAGGGGATCTGGGTTATGTGACTGAGATATGCTGTGCACGTATATGTGTATAAAATTGTCAAGATTTACTTAAAACCAGGGCACATTTTAGAATGTAAAAACAGGAAACAAAACCTTAGAGAACAGCATAAAGGAACGGCCTGGGTGATAGAATATTCTAAGAGTGGAGATGGCCTCTCAACTCTAGAAATTTTCTAAGAAACCAGTGAACATTTAAGTCCAGTGGGTAAATTACAACATGGAAATCATCTTTATTTTTAAGACAAAGTCTTATGCAGCCCTAAAATTATACTTTAATAAAGCTCAACAAACTTTTAAAGGACACTTAAGGCCTTCCTCAGGGCCCTCCACTGTGTGTGTGTCCTCTAAGAAGTGACTAATGTACCTCTGGCTCTCTGTGAGATCCCCTCCTCTCCACTTCTATCCCTTCTATCCCTTCTATCCCACTCACCCAGCGGCAGGAGCTTGCTTCCCTCAGGTGTCGCCTGTACCGATACCACACCTGTTTCCTCATACAGCTCCCACATGCCTCCTCCTTCCCCATCTGCCCTGCAGAGGCTACAACCTTACCCCAACCCTCACTCACTCATCATCACGTTCATTTCCTATGTGTGCCCGTGTCCAGCCATTCCTTTGTTAAAGTACCTGAAGGCTCCTTAGCCCTCCTACCCTCAGGGCGAAGCCAGCATGTGCTTACCTCTAATCACAGAGTGACCTCCCTTCCCTCTATTCTACAGGAAGACATACTTCTCAGTCCTACCTTTTTGTTGTCTTTGTTCGGTTTTTTGAGACAGGGCTTCTCCATGTAGCCCTGCTGTCCTAGGCTTGCTCTGAACACCAGGCTGGTCTCAAACTCACAGAGATCCTCTGCATCTGCCTCCTGGGTGCTGAGATTGAAGGTGTGTGCCACCGTGCCCTGCCTTTGTTCTGACTGCTTCTTAAAGTGTCTTTGCCACTTCTACCATTCCTATCTACTCATCAAGGCCCATTTCAAATTCCCCTCCTTACGGGAAGTCCCTAACATACATACATACATATAATACAATATACTAGATACATCAATACAACAAATAATACAACCTAATTTTTGTCTTACCCATGAGGTAAAACACACGAGCACTGTGAATGCTGTACTATTAGCTTTTTATGCATACATTAAGTGGTTAATATACAAATACTCCTCTTGGGTTCTGGGACAGAACATGGTATTTAATTTTGCACATCCCCAGAGCACCAGGTGACACACTGAACACAGCAGGCATCAGGCCACCATCTAGTGAATGAAATTTACAAATCTGCAGCATGGCAGGACTCAGTAGTCAATGTCACAGCAGACAAACTGCCTCGTCTAGTCACAAGGCACATTCAGCAGTATGTGAACTTACTCCTCCGAGGATGGCTCTGACGACCTCCTCGCTGCTGGACACCCCCCAGAGGAGGGTGCAGGTGACAGCTCCCATCTGTGTGCAGTACTCTGCCTGCTGGAGGAGCTGCTGTTTTGCCTCATTCAGTTGCTGTCGAAGAGCCAACTTCTCCTAAATTCACAAAACAGAACAAGAAAACAGATCCTAGCATTCAGTCTCAAAAACCTCTATCACATGTACTCTCTCACAATGATCTTTATTAGAGAGAGAGCATTCAGATTCTAGCCATTATGAGTCACAACTCACATCCAAACAGTCCGAGCTTACAGAAGAGCGCACGGCTGTTTTACACTGATGAAGGATAACTCCAAAGAGCGGTTAACAGTTCAGGTAAAGAGAAAGCTAGAGGTGGCTCCGGTCCCAAGTGAGAACACCTACAGCCACACTGCCGGCCTCTAGAACAACCTAACACACAGCCTGCGTGGCACAGCATTTCTAATCAGGGAGCCTGTTGTGACCAAAGAGTCACTCAACTGGCAGACACCACACCAAATTTAGAAAAAGAATTGTAAGAAGTCCCTTTCTAGGCCAATGGTTCTCAACCTGTGAGTCGCAATCCCTTTTGGGGGTCAACCAACTCTTTCACAGGGCTCACCGAGAACCATCAGAAAACAGAAACATTTGCATTATGAGTCATAACAGTGGCAAAATTATAAAGTACCAAAAATAAATTTATGGCTGTGGGTCTCCACAATGCTGAAGAACTATATTAAAGGGCTGCAGGGTTAGGAAGGCCGAGAACCACTGTTCTAGGCAAACATCATGAGGAACTAATTCCTCATGAGAGGGTCATGAGAGAGGCTGAAAAATATGAAAAGCATGTGTGGCTATGAAATGACATCAGAATCAAACACCAGACCTACGACCAGGCAGGAAAGCTGTGAAGGTGAGTACTGCAGACATGCTCAGGCTCAGCACGTGGATAACAAGACCATGGAGGCCAGGGAACGTTCCCTGCCCTCCCTCCAGCAGCACCTGAGAACACCCACAGCTGGGCCACACCCTCACAGGCTCATTAAGGGAAGAAGAGAACCATTCCCCTGATGACCCTCATGTCAGCACATCCTGAGGAGTTCTCACCCTCCCCAGGGATCGTGTTTCTCTGGCACTAAAGTCCCCTTTAAGGAGACAGCAGCATTTCCTGAGGAATGAACAGGGAGGGCACATCCCTCAGTTGTGGAGCACCGGCCTATCATACGAGGCCCTGGGTTCTACCCCCAGCACCACCAAGGACAGAGGAATAAACGAAAATTAAAAAAAAAAATTCATTTATATCAAACAGAATTAGTTCGGCCACAGTTTAAAATATACTAGATAGCTGAGGGTTTTTTTTTTCTTTTAAAGAAGTCGATGTTAAATAATAAGAAGGGGTTTTTGTCTAGAGGTTCAAGAGAATTGAGGGTGGGACTGGAGAGATGGCTCAGTGGTTCAGAGTACTGACTGCTCTTACAGAGGATGCAGGTTCAATTCCCAGCACCCACATGGTGGCTCACAATACCTGCAACTCTGGCTCCAGGGGTTCTAACACCCTGTTTTAGCCTCCATGAGTACCAGGCTCACATATGGTACACATAAATACATGCAGGCAAAAATATCCATACATATATAATAAAAATGAATAAAAATTCTAAGAATCTAAATGTAACACTATGTGCCCTTCGTGTCTGACTTACTGATACTGCAGTCTGGATTCGCTGACAGACAGAGTACTGGGTGTCATCATGGCATATCTGTACGCACTGTTACACATTGTTCTCATTTCTTCCCTCCAGCACCGCACAGTCAATGGCGGAGATGATAAGTACACTATGCCTGGTTGTTCTCAGCTTGCTTCCTGCACTCGCACACAGTTCGGAATGCAGACCATGAAATGGTAGGCACTACTTTCAGGGAGGGCCGTCCATCCCACACGGATCAAGGCATCACGACCATTCCCCACAGACATGGACTGACCCACAGCTGCTACTCTCTCTGCAGCCATTCGAGGTGGGGTTATGTCACAGCAGCATACTAACGTGCCATGCGTTTAAAGCTTTCTGAAAGCATACTGGGAAAGGGGAGCCCCCCTTGCTTCAGGCTCCAACATGTTTATGTCAAGTGTCCTCCAAAATGCCCTGTGCTGGGTCAGCCCTCTCTCCCCAGCTCTGTAACAGGGGCAAAGAAAAACAGCAAGTGGCTAGGGGATGAAAACACCATGTCCTTGAGAACAGCTAGAAGGTGAACCGTCCGACAGAGATTGTCATTGTGATCCGTGGTCCAGCATGCCTGCAGTGGGAGCTGGACGGCGGGCCTCCCGACCAGCAGCTCCAGCCAGCTGCTTCGTCCCGGTCCACTTCTGAGTGCTGAAGCCTGCACTGGATGCTGCTGCTTCTGTCTGCTCTGATCAGGCTACACCAGCCATGTATGATGATGTTATCTGTTGCTTGCTATTTGTTCTTTCCCTTTTGGTTGCTACATACCCAATAAACCCATTTATCTGAAACTGTAAGAACAGAACTTTAAATCTACCTCAACAAGGTCCTGCCCCATTAAACTGAGGAAACCTCCAACCTTCCAGCCTCAACCCAGCACGGCAGGACACACTAGTTCTAGCACTCAGGAGTCAAGGGCAGAACTGAGGAACACAGAGCAAGATTCTGTCGTGGGGCGGAGGGGGTTGGGGGGTGGGAATGGGGGTGGAGGGCAGAGGCCACAGGCTGAGATAAACTGCATCCAAACTACAGCAGGCCTGCCGCACACACCTCACAGGTTCCAGATCCACTGATTCTGCCAACAGAGCACTGAAGCTACCCCAGTTGACCTCAGGACCCCATGCTCACACAACAGGCACTTTACCCAACATGCCATCTCCCCAGCCTGAGTACAGTAACCATTTATATGGCATTTACATTGAATTGGAGAGCACAATAACCTAATTAAGGCATATATGTGTGGGTTACATGTAAATACTGGACTTATTCACAGAAAGGTCCTGAACACCTTAGGCCTATCCACAAGAGGTTCTAGAACTGATTCCCCTCAGATACTGAGGGACAACTGTATCTGTAAGAGGGCAAACGATCCAATCAAACCTGGAAAAAGTGTTGGGTTCTATGAATACTATAGTGGGAGAAAAATACCATTAGTCTTACTTAGCTGTGACCCATAAAACTACAGTAATGACTGGCCTTGCAAGATAGACCCACTAGTGTATGCTGTCACAAAGGCACTGGAGGTAACCATCGTGCCCCTAAGTTCTTATCTTTACACCTGAAGATCAGCCCATCTTTCCACCCTCATCAGAGGAGCTTCTTCATAAAGATGGCAACAGATTCAGAGACCTGCAACCTGTTAATGTGCAGAATGCTGTAAGTTCTCAGCTCTAAATAGGACATCTATACTATACATACACTCACACACACACACACACCACTCAGGGACCATTGTGGAAGAGAGAGCAAAACAATTTTAGGAGCCTGAAGGAGCAGAGTTTGTATCAAAACAGTATCCACTGGACATGGCAGTGCAGCTGCACACATGAACTCATGAACACACGTAGCTGGGGCTACATGCACAAGGCTTGCTTGCACAAGGTGAAGCCAGCCAAAACCCCAGCATGGTTCATGGTTGGGGAGGAACTCATGAGATCCCACCCCATCTGAAGAGCTCTTAGCAACTGATGGCTGCTGGAAGGAAAAAGACTCATTCTCTGCAGGGACATGGCCCCTGAGAGACTACCCAAGCTCCTGAGGAGGGTCTCACACCCATGTGCATCAGACCACACTAGGGCCCCACTTAACAGGTATTAAGGGAAGTGGGGGCACAGCGTGAGAGCGAAAGAGCATGTGCAAGCTCTCGAGTGCACAAGAAGCTAGGAGTGAAAGTGTGTCGGTGTAACAGGAAAGGAAGCGGTGGCGAAGGAATCGGATGGACCCAAACATATTATATGCATGGATGACTATTGAATAAAATATTATTTAAACTTTTAAAACAATATCAAATAAAGATCCCTTCTAAAATTTTTCTGTAGTTCATTACAGATTTTAGCTGGATTATACTACCAGCTAATTTTCTTTAAAGGTTTCTTGAAGGGCTAGAGAGATGGCTCATCAGTTAAGAGTATACACTGCTCTTACAGATGGCCTGGGTTCCATTCTTGTATAACAACAACAAGAAATACAACAACAACAACAACAAACTATAATTCAAGTTCCAGAGATACTCTCTGACACTCTCTTCTGGCCTCCAGGGGCACCTGTACATATACGGTGCATATAAACACACACACACACACAAATTTAAAAATAAGAGCTGGGCAGTGATAGCACACATGCCTTTAATCCCAGCACTTAAAGAGGCAGAGGCAGGCAGATTTCTGAGTTCAAGGCCAGGCTGGTCTACAAAGTAAGTTCCAGGACAGCCAGGGCTATACAGAGAAGCCCTGTCTCGAAAAAAACAAAACAATAAAAAATTAAACATTAAAATTAAAATTAAAATAAATAAACTTTTTAAAGTTTCATAGCAACTCTTTCCTAATAAATTAAAATTTTTAAAGTAAAATATTAACAGAAAACTGACAAGTCTCTCCCCTGGCTGACTGAATGCGGGTGAATGCCTTTCATTCCAGCACTTGGAAGCTGGCTGAGACAGGAAGGTCAAAAATTCAATGCCAGCCGAAGCTGCATAGAGTTGAAGGCAGCTCAGGCTCCATAGAGAGACCCCATCTCAAATAAAATAAATAAAATAAAATAAGACAGAGGAGGAAGTGCAGCTGCAGCTGCCTGTACTGAGTAAGCACCTGTACTGAGTGATGGAATAGCCAGGGTCTCGAACACTGAAAGTATTGTTGTTGTCATAATACATGCCTTTATTGGAAACAAGGGGATGTTTTAGCTTTGACTGTTTTTCTATTTCCACTTAAGTTGAACAGGTCACTGGTTGAACAGGGATAAGCGAGCTGGCTATAATAAGGCCACTTGTCTCCTGCAGCTGTCTTTTCTGTAGCACTGTCTGTAGTCCCTGCCCAGGCCTGCACAGATCATGAGGCAGGACTGGAAGCTTATTTTAGAGCTGAGGAACCAGGAAAGAATCTAGCAACTAGGAGACTGAATTAGATTACTGCCAGTGAATACTTCAGTATGGGTAAAGATCATTATGAAAAGGCAGAAGTGAGTGACTTCAGTATGTAAGAGCAGTATAGAATCTAAAATGTGGGTGTTCTGTACAAGTGGCATTCCTGTGCCCCGCCCCACCTCACCCCCATGGGGGTGAGGACTCTTAGGCAGGAGCTTTGCTAAATAAAGTTGTAATGAAGTCGTTTCCTCTCCTTCGATGCAGCAACTTAGTTGGATCACTGGAAGAAGAGAGGTGGGACTGGATACTTGCTCTTGGAGTGCAGAGGCTAGTCAGCGGAAGAGTCCTGACAACAGCAAAAGGTCTCCACGCTGTGGCACAGGCACAGCTGGTGCTATGTTTGTTTTTGAAACAGGCCAATCTCGGAGTCACTATGTAACAGAGAGTGATCTTGAATTTCTGACCTTCCTTCCTCCAACTTCCAAGTGTGAGGTGTATACCACCACGCCCATTCTATCCAGTTCTGGAGATCAGGCCAAGGCTTCGTTCTCCACCCCACTTCAGTGGAACATGCCTGCTCTCGCTGTGTCTGCCCACAAGCCTTTCAGTACTGAGATGATATGCTGTTAGTCTTTCATCACTGTCAGAACAATGAAGGACAAAAAAATGTCTTTTTCCATCACAGTTTCAGGGCTTCAGTCCAGTCAGTCCATTCCACAGCTGTAGTCAGGACGGGACAGGACAGCAGAGCTGAGCTGCTCATGCCATGGACATCAGCAAGCAGAGAGAGAGGGTCTCGTGCTGCCATGGACATCAGCAAGCAGAGAGAGAGGGTCTCGTGCTGCCATGGACATCAGCAAGCAGAGAGAGGGGGTCTCGTGCTGCCATGGACATCAGCAAGCAGAGAAAGAGGGTCTCGTGCTGCCATGGACATCAGCAAGCAGAGAAAGAGAGAGGGGGTCTCGTGCTGCCATGGACATCAGCAAGCAGAGAGGGGGGGGGGGTCTCGTGCTGCCATGGACATCAGCAAGCAGAGAAAGAGGGTCTCGTGCTGCCATGGACATCAGCAAGCAGAGAAAGAGAGAGGGGGTCTCGTGCTGCCATGGACATCAGCAAGCAGAGAGAGAGAGGGTCTCGTGCCTTCTCTTTCTTGCCCTTTTAGTCTATCTGGGTTCTCAGACTATTGCATAATACAAGCAGGATTCAGAGTAGCTGCTCCCCAATTAATCATCACTAGAAATACTTCCACAAGCACAGCAGAAATGCACCTCACGAGCTGGGTGATGGTGGCACACGCCTGTAATCCCAGCACTTGGGAGGCAGAGGCAGGCGGATTTCTGAGCTCGAAGCCAGCCTGGTCTACAGAGTGAGTTCCAGGACAGCCAGGGCTATACAGAGAAACCCTGTCTCGAAAAACCCAAATCCAAAAAAAACAAAAAAAGTTGTATTTATATATTTATTCATCTATGTGTGTGTGTGTGTGTGTGTGTGTGTGTGTGTGTGTTTGTAGAATGATAATTAAAGAAAAACAGGTCATGAATTTGAGAGAGAGGAGGGGTTGGAGACATGAAAAGCATAAGAAAGAAAAGAAGGGAGAGAAATTATGCAATATTTTAATTAAAAATAAACTTCTTTCAGATTACTCAGTGACCTTTGAACTTAGCCTTGCACAAAGTCTAGAGCAGAGACACAAGTTCTCTGTCCTAATGGGGCTGAAGGAGACAGTCCACCAATCCCCAGGAGAGCCCTTGGTCCCAGCAAGCCTCATGACAGTCTCTGCTCTGAGCATCCAGCTGCCAGCTCCCACCGCCACCCTCACTAAGCTCTACTCACAGTGCTTTAACATTTTTCTAGCTTATCTGTCCAGTTTTCCAAATTCCTCCTACAAACTAGCTCCAAAGGCTTGCAAACCGCATGGCCAGGTTTAGTCACAGCAATGGCCCTGCTCTCAGCACTAACACCCTGTGTAAAACAGAGTATTTCTATTGCTGTGACAAATACCTAGATGGAAAAAGTCAAAAGGAGAAATTCATTTGACCCACAACTTCACAGAATTCATTGTTACCTGTTTCACTGATGTGGCTGTCCTGGAACTCGCTGTGTGGACTAAGCAGCTGACCTCGAACACAGAGGTCTGCCTGCTCCTGCCTTCCAAGTGCTGGGATTAAAGCAGACTCTGTTTTAAATGTCTACCAACCCCTTCTTGCCTACTGGCCAAAATCTAGGCCATAAATGTTTAGTCTGGGACTTAAGAGATGGCTCAGCAGTTAAGAGCACTGACTACTCTTCCAGGGGTCCTGAGTTCAATTCCCAGCAACCACATGGTGGCTCACAACCATCTATAATGGATCCGATGCACTCCTCTGGTGTGTCTGAATATAGCTACAGTGTGCTCACATATATAAAACAAATAAATAAATCTTTTAAAAAAATGTTTAGTCTGAAACTAACCAGACTGCCTTATAATTTATAAGCTGTTCTTAATGGAATATAGCAAAACTAAAACTTCAACTTTGTGTAGTTCATACAAAACCTAATCCAGGCTTAAGAATAAACCATGTTCTGCTTGCTCAGTTTTAAAATACGAGCCAACTCTATCAGTTTTCAAAACCTCTCCTACAGTCACAAACATTCAGAATTCTTTAGCACACAGGCTAAAGATATTGTTAGTACAATATCTGCTGATTTCCCTGTGATAGCAACACATGAGATACAAAGGCTGTGTGCCTATTAGCACACAACAAATATCCAAAACACACTGGCTTTCATTGCTCTGTACTTCTATTGCTTTATTATTTTAAAATACAAAGATATGCAAACCCCAAATTCTATAAGAGGAAGCATAGAACTAGTTTTACAGTAGCTGAATTAATGTACGCCATCCTATTGTAAAAATATTTTCAAAAAATATTATAGGGCTAGAGAGGTGGCTTGTCAGTTAAAAGCACTTGCTGCTCTTGCAGAGGACTGGGTGCAGTTCCAGCATCTACATGGCAGCTTACAGTGACCTGTAACTCTAGTTGCAGGGGATCTGACACCCTCTTCTGGCCACTGGTGAAACCAGTCCTACACTTGCTAGACAGACATACATGCAAGCAGAATACTTGTACATTTATAAAGAAAAATATAGTTTCCCCAATAGTAAAATAAAATATAATTAGTTATTTCCTAAGTATCAATAAATCATAACCAAATTAATTAGAAATATTTCTAACTTAATATATCACCAATTGTAAGCTATTTGCTTCCAGATTCTTACCATGTTATAAGTATGTACAATAAAGCAGACTTGTTTTGCTTTGTTTGAGATAGGGTCTCTCTATGTAGCCCTGGCTGCCCTGGAACTCACTCTGTAGACCAGACTGGTCTCAAACTGACTGAGATCCACCTGCCTCTGCCTCCTGAGTGCTGAGATTAAAGGCATGAACCATCATGTTCAGCTGAAGCAGCCTTTTAAATATAAAAGTTAAAAGGTGAGGTGAGATGCACACTGGGTAAAGCTACTTGCAACCAACCCACAACCCACATGAGGGAAAAAGAGCCAACTTCCAAAAGTTGTCCTCTGAACTCCAAAGTGCAGCATACACAGCCTGCATAATGTACATAGACATACCATTCTCTCATGCCCAAGGACTCTAACTGTACAAAAAGAAATGCTAAAAGGAAATGTATGATCTGTCTGCCTGTTAAATAGTTAATAAACTCTATCAACAGTTTACCTACCTTCAAACCTACTCAAAATACCAATCTGTGAAACTATAGTCTCCTGAGGGCTAACAGAGAAAATGTGAGATCAGTTGCTCCTCAGGAGCGAAAGGTAGCAAAGCCAGCCTTCGGGACCCAGACCCTGCAGGTGCCTCGCCCAAGAGCCTACCTTCTTCTCCCTCCCACTGTCTGCCTGGGCCGTTTCTAGCCGGGCTTTGAAGTGTTCACGGTCCAGTCTCAGCTGTTCTAATTCTTGTTCTTTTCTTTCCAGGTCTAGAAGAGACAGAAAAATACTTAAGACGTCGAATCACATACAGCATTCTTAAGAGTCCTGTTTTTAAGCTCTCTTCCATTTTTCAAGCCATACCAGAAATCTTTGGGTGTGGCTGGGGGGGGGGGATATAGACGCTGGAGAGTAAACCCTATCCTGTGCACACTAAGCACAATGTGGTATTCAACTGCCTCCAGTCCTGAAAGAAATTCTCCTGTTACCTTATTTTGTGATTTTAAGACCTCATTTACTTCCAGACGAGTACTCAAGGCTTCAAGAAAATGAGTTCTTTAACGTACTGAAGGCAGAGCTAGGAAGCCTGACTCTCTCATGGCACAAACGTGTGTCTGTGCCATAAAAAGCAGAAGGCATCTCAGGAGCGGCTGGTGCCAGCAGGAGCTGACTCACAGAGCAAGTCCCACCAACTGGCAGACTGACTCAATGGAACAACTGCAGTAGTAGTCAATGGAGGCGGGAAGCAGCAGAGATCAAGACAAGAACACGCTACAGTGAGGGGGTAGTGAGGCGACGTAACACTTCCTCTCCACCAGCATTTAGCTGATGAGTCAAATGGCCAACAAAAAACTCAAAAGACACCCACATCAATAAACCAACGAAAAGCCTATTATCAACTTTAAATACAGTCATACTGCAGAAATACCACTGTTCAAAGGAATGGGGTATTTAATTCAATTTTTTTTTTTTTTTTGGTTTTTGTTTTTTTCAAGACAGGGTTTCTCTGTGTAGCCCTGGCTGTCCTGAACTCACTCTGTAGACCAGGCTGGCCTCGAATGCAGAAATCCTCCTGACTCTGCCTCCCAAGTGCTGGGATTGAAGGCATGCACCACCACTGTCCTGCCTTAATTCGAACTTTTAAGAGTCTGATCTCAAGGCTAAGAAACTAAACTTTTTTGCATACAGACATACACACACACACACACACAGAGAGAGAGAGAGAGAGAGAGAAAGAGAGAGACAGAAACAGAGACAGAGACAGAGAGATTTGAGAATAAGTACTAAAGGACTTGGACACATGGAGTTTGTAATTCCATGAGTTTATTAGGTGGGCCTCAGAACTTACAGAACTTACATTTCTTTTCATGAGTTTATTAGGTGGGCCTCAGAACTTACAGAACTTACATTTCTTTTCTGTAAAGTAATTCTTTCCTATTAACATTTTCATGGACATATCTACTACATTTGGCCATTTCCACCCCACTATCCACTCTCAGGCCCCTCCTGCTCCAGATGGTCACCTTACTGCCAAGAAGCCTCCTCTTACTCTCATGGTGTGTGGCTGCTGCTGGGGTTGGGTATTTATGACCTTCTGAGTTTAATTCCTGCTGCGTGAAGATGGAGCATGGGTAACTACACCACTGAGGAGAACCACCCCCCTTCCTCTTACAACCAGTAGCTGCCAATGGCTCCTCAGGAAGGGGCAAAGAGAAGGTACATTTCTTTTTTGAAGATTTACATGTAGAGGCTGGAGCTCTGGCTGCATGGTTAAGAACAGTGGCTCCTCCTGCAGAGTTTTGTTCTCAGAACCCACACGGCAGCTTACAACTGCCTGCCATTCTGACTCCCCCTGCTGGTCTCCTCAGTACCAGGCATGAGTGTGGTGCACAAACATACATGCAAGCACTCACACACACATAAAAGAAAAAAATCCTTTTTTTTTAACTGTATAAATGCTTTGCCTGCATATATGTATCTGTACTATGCTCACACCTGGTGCCAATAGAAGCCAGGAGAGAGTTTCAGATACCCTGGGACTGGAGTTACCAGTGCTGGGACCCAAATCCCAGTCCTCTGCAAGAGTAGCAAGTACACTTAACCACTGAGCCCTCTCTCCAGCCCAAAGAAATGAAATTTCTAACAAGGTTCCTAGGTGACGCTTTATGGGAATCATACTTCCAACTACTTCAAGTAAACAGCCTCAGCTCTCATCACTAGCAGCAGGAAAGGAACACACAGTGGACAAGAGAGCTCAGCTGCAGCACAGGAGTAGAAACAGGGGGTAATGGACCCCGAGTGAGGGAGAGCACCCCTAAGAACACATGGAAGACCACATGCCCCTCCACCTCAAGGAGAAAAGAGTTACAGGCCGATGATCAGTGATGTGCAGGCGAGGCAAGGGGCATGCTTTGTACTCCAGAGGTCCGAAAAGGCAAAGGAACACTTACACAAGAAAACCCAGGGACTGCCTAGAGCCACTTGGCATCCCAAGCATTCTGGAGAAAGAACAAGGAAAGTGTCTACATTTCCTTGAGACCCTGTCCAAGAAGGAAGATTAGAACCCAAAGGTCAACAACAAGTTGGAGATTATGAAACTGGCTGGCAAGATCCCTTTCTCATTTCCTAGAAGCATGCGAGGCACGCTGGGCTATTTATTCTCCCCTACGTCAGAGCTTTCTTCCCTGACTTTTCAGGTATGTCATACCATATGAACTCTCCTATGTCCCACTAATCCTGACCACCCATGAAACCAACGAAAAATGGACCTTTATGCCTTAAAATAACACTGTTGAATACATGTAACCGTGTTGAATGCTACCTATACATACACATATGTACATTATAAGCCTATGTGAACTATGAAATACATACCACATAACCAGACAGAAACTAAATAATAAAACTATCAGTAGTTTCTAAATTTTCTCTTTGCAACTAACTTTTAAAGTCTGCTTCTGTTAAACTCTTAAAGCCTGCTTCTGTTAAACTTTGCTACTCAAACACAGACAAAAGGAGGGGAGTAATTAAATCTCTACAAATCTTGTCATGTAAAAGTATATAGAAACCAATTTTAACCACCCAACACTTTCGTTATAGTAAATTCCTCTCTGTGTAGCTTTATGTGCACGTGCTGCACGTTTTCATACCAAAGAAACGGGCTCACCAAGGTCCTTGTCACAATATAGAACCCCAGAAAATTCCAGGCCATACTGCTCAAGAGACTATATCGGTTCCTACACCAGTCGTATCAGCTGTGTCAGACCACCACCTAGTGGCCTGATGGAACCATTTCACCTTTCTTCTTGGACAGAAAAACACAGCTTTAGTTAAAACAGAAGATCTCCCTTAAGAACATACTGCACTGTCAGGTGGTGGTAGTACACACTTTTAATCCCAGCGCTCAAGAAGCAAAGGCAGGCTGATCTCTTGAGTTCAAGACTAGCCTAGTCTACAGATGGAGATCCAGGACAGCTGGGAATATACAAGGAAACCCTGCCTGGGGGTTGGGGGGCTATATACTGCCTTTGTCCAGCAGTGGTAGTGCATGCCTTTACTTCCAGCACTTGGGAGACAGAAGGCAGATCTATGAGCTCCAGGTCAACCTGATCTACATAGCATCTCTAAAACAGTCTTAAAAACAATACATAAAAAAAACAAAAAATATATTGCCTTTGCAAATGTTTTAAATCTACAAGCAGAAATAATATAGACAATGCAAGGACTGACGCACAGAATGGAACATCTTATACAAACTCTGTATGAAAACAGGGTGTCTGCTATCCAACCTAGCTGCTGCCTTTTGGCACTCAAAGCAGCAAATCTCCAGTGACTAGCTGGATAGAGGCGGCACACTAGACAGACTGGGAGCACAGGGAAGCCATCTATGCCACAGACTATTTCAACAGCAATGCTCTGGAATGGCTATCTTTATGTAGTCTGGCTTTGTTTGGGGGAGGTTAGAGCAGAGACTCGCTGTATTTTCCAGATTCCAGCTGCCTCAGCCTCCCCAGGGCTGGGATTATAGGTGTGCACCACACATAGCCTGACAGGTTTGAGTTTGAGATTTTTTTGGTGTTGGTAGCTGGTTTTTTGATAGCACTGTGGGTTGACCCGCAGGTCTTGGCATGCCCTCGATCATGCTGCACCCCAGCCCTCTTTTTTCACGTTCAAGGCAAGGTTGCCCAGGGTGGGCCTAAATTTACTCTGCAGTCCTGGCAGAACTCAGAGTCAACACCCTCCTGCTAACAGCTGTCCCCTATGTAGCTGTAGTGGCATGTGACTCCATATGTAGCTTTGACAGAGTCGATACCATGAGAATGAGTATCTCCACATTCAGCCTATTTACAAAGAGGGACAGGAGCTGTTGATGAAATCAGGGTCTCTGGAATGCAAATGAAAACATTCAGATCACACTGGGGTCCAGTTTCCCTTCCTGTTACCTGGCATGTCTATAACACGTCATCAGTTGTTCCATTAATACTTTTTACCACAACAGCTGTCTGAAAACACAAATACTTTAAAATAGCCAGTAGTCTTTTCCTTCCCGGCACTCCGGAAGCTTTGGAGAAATGAGTGCAACACTAAGCTCCGTCTTTTCTCTGAGCTGAGATCTGGGCAGTGTGCTCCCCTCCCAGCACATGGAATGTATGCCTCACGGTCTGCGGGCTTCCAAACCCAAGTCCAGGTGCCAGCAGGGCCAAACTCACTGTGAACCTTGGCAGGGTAGACTTGTTCCTTGCCTCTTTCTACCCAACATTCCCTGGACTAAGAAGCACTTTGGCAGACCCTACCTCCACCTGCACATGGCCTGTTCTTCACTCTTTCCTTTCTGGCCTCCCTATACCTTCACAGACATCTCTGTGACCATGTTTAAAACTCTCCTGACAAGAATGTCATATTGGACTACAGCCTAACAGGCCTCATTTTACCCCTGTGAAAACCTTTTTCTAAAGTCATTCTGAGGACCTGGGGACTATACTTGAAGGTATCTTTTCAGGGAAAAGACAGTACTTGACTTCTGCAGCTTGCCAGGGTTTCATCACTGTCAGCCCTCCGTGAGGCATTCCTACTCACATGGTTTTCCAAAGCAGACAGACACATCCAGAATGATTCTGCATTCACAAGTTTCCCAGAAATAAGTCACTGCAGTAGCTCAAGGGCTCCAGAACTGAAGTCCCAGCTCTGGACCACTTTTCCAGAGGAGCTGTTAAGCATCTCAAGTACACAGAATAATCCAGTGATTCACAGACGACGACCACATTCGTCTACCTGTTGAACACTGCTTTAGTCTAGTCAATCCATGTGCACGGTGGGCAGACTGCACACTGCACAACTGCATTTTCTACCATGCTAAACTGAAGTCCATTGGCCTACCATACCAAAGGCTGTCCCCTCGCTCTTGAATAAACTACTTCTAGGATACCTTTTACCTGTCCCCTAAATCTACTCCTTCATAAAGCTACTTTGGCTTCCCCCATTCAACCCTCTTGGGATTCTGGTGACCTTTTATGGTTGTGTGGCATCTGTGACTTATAGTGTCTTTGTTTTTCCTTTTATTTTCCCTATTGTTCCCCAAGATTACAACCATCTGGTGTACTTGTAGATTCTTTTTTTTTTTTTTCTCGAGACAGGGTTTCTCTGTGTAGCCATGGCTGTCCTGGAACTCACTCTGTAGACCAGGCTGGCCTCGAACTCAGAAATCTGCCTGCCTCTGCCTCCCATGTGCTGGGATTATAGGTGTGCGCCACCACCGCCCAGCTTGTAGATTCTTTCAAGTAGCCAGTAGAGGGCCCTCATGAACCAAGGTCCTCAAGCTCACAAGCAGTTCTAGTAGTATCTAAAAATCCCAACCATCTTGTCCCATTTCAAATCTCAAGACTCTTGGAGGTAAGGACAATCTGGATTTGGCATTTCACCCCACCTTCCGTGAGGTTATCTGTCTGGGTAGACAGGCATGCCCTTCCTCACCATTCCATTCGCATCCCTTCCTGAAAGAAATATCCAGTAGAAGAGGACAGCTTCATGATTGAGGAAGACCATTCTTCAGCCAAGGACATACAAATAGCTGTGGCCCCTGCCAGAAATGCCAAACAAGCTCCTTAACCTCAGAGGGCTCTGTTCCTTGAAGCTGGCTCTGCCCAGGACACAGCTAACCCTTTACCATTCTCACTGCAATTATAGAAAATCATACAAGAGCTCAGTCACGGCCTCTGTCCTAGTCGATGGACAGTCTGATGATAACTGAAAGCCCCAGTGCTCTCACTCTCCCTTCTGTCTCAGCTGAGACCTCTCCACCCCCACCAGGGCAGAATTCTTCTATCAGACCCTCCTCCAGCACTCAACATGGAAAAGCACTGAGAATGTTTTCATGAGAGCAGTTTATATTACACACTTCCCAACTTGGTAAACCTCACGCCAAGGCTATCCCGAGTTCGCTGTGTGATAGTGCCTGAGCCACAATGGAGGCTGCTGGGCTGGGAATCTGCCAGAATGCCCTCTCCAGTACACTAGGAGCTCAGGAAGCCTCCCAGCTGGAAAACACATCCTCCGAGATTCCTACAATGCAGGTACCATACAGACCATTGCGAATGCTTAAGTCATCTCACTGGAGACTTGGGGAGCAGTAACAGAGTCCTAGGGATCTTACTCGAAACAGGTATGTAACCAGGCAAGTGCTCTAATATTCTCAGATGAGCGCTTTATCATTCCAGAAAACACAATGAATGCTGGTCAGAGTGTCCGACACAGATGCCACAGATGCCACCCATCCGTATTCCCATCTTGCCTAATCCTGACCTACAAGGCTGTGCCTTCCCTTCATCCCCAGAACCTATCATGACCCCAGTCCCTAGGATCTCCCAGACCCTGAGAGATACTCTCCACCCCACCAAGCCTTCTAACCCATCTGATACTCAGATTCAAGCCATCCCCCAAAACACACCATTTGATCGGTATTTTAGTATCAGTCCATTTAGAGGTTCCAGCGCCTCTGATCTCAACCAAACCCCTCCCCCCATCCTCCATGAACATCCCACCTTCACTGCTCTACTTCTGCTATCTGTAAGTCCTTCACATGCAGGAAAACCATCTGATGAATCCAAAACGACCCTTACTCCATTGTGACCGTCACATGTCTTTCCTTTCCCTTCTTAAAATAAATGGTGCTTTGTGGGGGATAGGGAGTAGCTCTTTGGGAGGACCTGGGTTCAATTCCCAGCACCTAGATAGCAGCTCACAACTCTAACTCCAATAACAGAGGACCTAATACCCTCTTCTAATTTCCTCAGGCATGGCACACACACATGCATTCAGGCTGCACACTCAGACATATAGAGCATATTTTTAAAAAAAAAAAAAAGAAAGAAAGAAAGTGTGCCTTTGCCTCAGTGTTGATTCTTTAAGGATGCTTAGACTAGACACTGCTTACCTACCCAGCTTCTCACAGGCAGGTCTCACACTAGCGCAGAATCAAGTTCAGCATGCTATCTGATACCTATCTTATCTGCTCAGGCACTTGGGAGGCAGTAGCAGGTAGATTTCTGTGAGTGAAAGGCCAGCCTGATCCACATAGAGAATTCCAGACAGTCAGGCAGTCAGGGCTACCAAGTGAGACCCTGTCGAGAGAGAGAGAGAGAGAGAGAGAGAGAGAGAGAGAGAGAGAGAGAGAGAGAGAGAGAGAATTCAAGAGCAAAAGCTAGATAAAGGGCGTTGTAGAAGGCCATCTCTTCAACCTTGCCTTGGCCAGAAAAGGGGGGTAGTGAGGGGAAGCCTAAGTTGGAAGTTTACAGTGACCTCCCAGGAAGAAAAGGACGTGAGGCATGCCTAATACAGAACTCATGTCTGGGTAGTCAGAGCTACTCTGAGCAAGGCTTACCCGTCATAGTACAAAAGCATCACCGTCACAGTGAGGTCTAGTTAGGTCCTGGCACAGCAGCAATCTGCTAGGGGGTTTTATCCTATGATCAAGGAGCAGCTATTGTAACTGCTTAACTCCAGTAGTAGAATGATCAAATCAGACAAAACTGACCAGGCTGGGAACAGTAGGCACTGCCTTTAGGAGGCAAGTCCAAGGACCCCACCAAGACAGCAGAGGATGGCAGGCTAATGAAGTCAGAGTACATCTCCAAAGCTCGCTAGAGGTACAGCTCCAAGGTGTCTGTTCTAGGACTGTCCTCTGAGAAGACCAAGGCGGGCCAGCAAGAAGAAGCACAAGGGAATCAGTATAAGTCAGGCAGAAGAAAGTAAAAATGATCTTGCTGACTAAGTGGAAATATGCCCTGCCATTTGTCAGGCTACAATAGCAGGCGCAGAGAGAGCCAGCTGCCAAGTAAACAGAAAATGTTATGTCTCCTATTAACTGGAACATGTCACAATGCCTCTTTCTTGGAATGACCACTCACTTCTTATTCATCAAATTCATTTTGAAAGCCTCCCCCTTTCAGAAGGAAAAGCCTGAGCTGGCCTGAAGAGCTACGGTAGCACACAAATCCAGCCTGACTTCCCACTGGCCTCTGAAGCGCAGGTAAGGTATGTCTGAACAGTGGTCTACATGTCTCTGCGCTTCACTGTTTACAAGCAAGCGAGACCTGGGTCCACCTGGCACTCAGCCTCTAGCTGCCTCCACCTTGCTGTAAGCTGTCAAAACACAGCTCAATGACTTAGGGGGCTGAAGCAGGAATATCCACAGATTGAGGCCAGCCTGGGCTACACAGAGTCTTCAAGGTTATTGCAGGATATATAATGAAGCCATCTCCAACATAAAACAGTTTCATTCCCACACTACCTGTCCCCCAAGACCCGCTGAGATGCCTCCCATTCCTCTGGGATATGGTCATATGTCAATGAGACATAAACCCCATCTAGTAAGATAGAGATCTGGTCCCTGATTAGCTGAAGGTGGACATTTAGAGTCTTAATGACCAAGGAAGAAGTGGAAAAAGATGCCAAGTGAGCATCAGAGTAAGGCAGATACTGAAGATACAGATGTATCCAGCAGCCACTGGCTTCAAGAAAATGACTACAGCTACATGTGTGCATGAGACCCCCCCTTAGGGGGGCTACAATGGAAAAGGGCTGGCTGGGCCTCAAGCCCCTGCACTGTCTAAAGACTCTTGAGCAGCCGTTTTCAACCTGTGGGCCACAACTCCTTAGGGGTTGCGGGGTCGAAAGACCCTTTCACAGAGAGCACCTAAGAGGATGGGAAAATACAGATATTAACATTAAGATTCACATCAGCAGCAAGATCATAGTTATGAAGTAGCAATGAAATAATTTTAAGTTTGGGGGTCACAACACCATGAGGAACTGTGTAAAAGGGTCGCAGTGTTAGGAAGGACAAGAACCGCTGGTCTTGAGAAAGGAGACCAGGCAAAGGAGACCGAGAGGGCATCACAGAGATAAATGGGGAAGGGACACACAGCCTGAGAACGCCATGAACCTCAAGTAGTCCAGGCTCAAGTGTAGCCCCCAGACTGCCTTGGGAAGGAACCTGGCATCTAATCCCTGACAAAAGAGAGCCTGATAGATTTTGCAGACCACTGGTTCATGGCTTCACAGTCAAACAATCAGCCAGCAGGCCAATGCACTGTTACCAGGCAGCATTTTCCTTTTCTGGAAATAAATATACAGACACTAATTGCTCTCCAAATGTGCCAGCTGAGCATGAGATCAGAATGGAGCAGTTAGCAAGTCAGTAACCGGCAACAGGAGGAGAAAGGCCCCACAAAGGATGGCGACACAGCCAGAGAATGGCAGTGGCCCTGTGGCTCCCTCTCGGGAGCCCAGGAAGAGGCAGACTAAGGAGGAAGCCACTGGGAGGGGCACTTGTGGAGGAATGCAACCCAACCACAGGAGTAACAAGTGGGGCAGAGGGCAGGCTGGCGCCCCTCCCACCCATTCACTCTGTGCTCAGAGAGGCTGTCTTTGGCCAACCCTGCCAATTCCTGTCTATAGGGGGGACCACCTCTCAGAACACAGTACAAGGCAGAGAAGACTCCGGGAAGACTGGGGCAGGGTTCTGTGTAACCGTGACTGCTCACCCTTTACTTTTTATTTAAGGTTCACGTGCATCGGGAGTTTGCCTGCACGCGTGTCTGCATGAGGATAATGGATCCCCCGGAAGGAGAGTTCCAGACAGTTGTGAGCTTCCCAAGCTTCTGACTGCTTCACCCGTCTAACTGAACAGTGCTGGCTAACTGGCCAAGTACATACGCGCAAACTAGAAACCCATATTCTCAGCTCCACTAGCTTGCTATTTAGGCAACCTGGTCCCGCCCTCCACCTTCCACCCTTACCTCCCCCCCCTTCCCCCCTCCCCCACAGTTTCCAAGGAGGTCACTGGACTGCTTGTTTCTCAGGCTAGGCTAGAACTCAGTATGTAGGTGAGAATGATCCTCAACTCCAGATCCTTATACCTCCACCACCTAAGTACTGGATTACAGGCATGCACCGTCAAATCTGGCTCAGAAACCTACATTCTTGAATCAAGACACTTTTGTGATGGGGAAGAGGGAGGGGCAGAAGAGAGCACCTTCAGGATGACAGGACATACCATATTGGTATGGGGGAGCGGCTGCAATTGGGATGTAAAGTGAATAAATAATTGGGGGGAAAAGATACATTTTTGGGCTTACAGCTCAGAACATGGCTTGGGCCTTTGGGGTGCACACTATGAAGACACACCATGAGGCCTGGCAGTCAATTGTGACTTGGGAAATTCGCCTTACCCACCGAGAGTTGATTTAATTGCAATCCAGTCCTAATCGGGAAAGTGCTGATGCACGCTCCAAATATCTCCCAAAAAAATGTAACAGGGTCCTGGATTAGTATCTGGCATGTTGCTCAAATGTCAAACATCTGGATGGGCGAGTCCTAGCAATCCTGGACTTAGCTGAACATGGAAAACTGGCTCCCCTGCCCACCCAAAGACATGCGGCATACGTGAGGTTAAGACTCACTTTTTTCTACAGTCTTTAATTTCTGGAAACCTTCCAGGAGGTCCCCATTTAGTATTCTGGGTAAGAAGTCTCGTAGCTGCATCACTTCTGTCGTCAGTCGCTCCAGGTCCTTCTTTCTGACTTTAACAAATTCGTCTTTAGATTCCACGTGCTGAAAGAACAAGTAGATCTTAGCATCATAGTGTTTACCTTCAGAGGACTAAAACTAGCATTCCAAATCAACTCGCTTCCTTTTCTTTCATGCCTTTTAGAGTCATAATTGCCTCAGAACTCACTCACTCACTCTCTCTCTCTCTCTCTCTCTCTCTCTCTCTCTCTGTGTGTGTGTGTGTGTGTGTGTGTGTTAAGGTTTTTGTTTGCTTCTTGAGTGTCTGTGTAGCCCTGGATAGTTCTGGATCTATGTAGACTAGTGGTGTGCCTGCCTCTCTGCTTGCTTACAGCCTCTTCCACCACTCCTGGTACCTAATGTCCCTTCCATTGCACATATATGGATATAGATTTGTATTTGTGGGGTGGGGGTATACATGGGCTTTATGTAGAGGGCCTTGATGACAGGGACGAGGATGGTGATTGATTCACACCCATAGTCCAACTTCTCAAGAGACTGAGACTGAAATAAGGCCTTGTCCAAGCGTTGGAGGCCAGCCTGCGCAACACATCAAGATTCTGATTCAGTAAGAACAAATATGGCGGAAGAGGGAATGGAAATACGTACCGGGGAAAACTGAACTCATGTTCTTTAAAAGCCAAAGAAAACACCTGCAAGTTAATGCACCCCAGGCTGAACGGCTCCAGGATGGAATCCCTGTGGCTGCTTTTGGCCTCTGTTGACCCCCTAACATTCACGCCGGCCGCCATACGAGAGCATCCCACCGGAAGTAGGCATCAACCAGGCCCTCTCGTGAAGGGACACCAGGGGCAGAACCCAGATAAGTGAGTTTTCAGCTCTGGCTCACGGTCTAAGACCTAAGCTACCACTTTTTTTTTTTTTTTTTTTTTTTTTTTTTTTGGTTTTTCAAGACAGACAGGATTTCTCTGTGTAGTCCTGGCTGTCCCGGAACTCACTCTGTCTGTAGACCAGGCTGGCCTCGAACTCAGAAATCCGCCTGCCTCTGCCTCCCAAGTGCTGGGATTACAGACGTGCGCCACCACGCCCGCGGCTACCACTTTCTAACTTGAAGGCCTCCGCAGATGATTTGGAACCGCGCCTCGTGGTGTCTCCAGCCCGGGCCCACCCTCGGGCAGCTCCTGGCCTGGCTCCCTCAGGGCTACAGGGACATCTCCTTGGGCACTGGACCTGCCCTGAGGGGAGTAAACAGCAGCTACCATATGTGGGGCACCTACTGACCCGGCAGGCCTCCTCAGTACCGGATCCATCGTCCACGGTCGCGGCCATAGCCGCGGCCTCAGCTTCGTGCGCCTGCGCAGAGTTCTCTAACACGCACACAAAAAAGTGCGGGAATCGGAAGATACCCTGCCATACGGAAAGCCGCGAGGTTCAAATCTCGCCAATTTGCGCCTCACTCTCGGTCTCTGGATTCAGGGACGAGATGGACCCGGATTCTACAGCAGCTCTCCTACTTCAGTTGCATTTCAGACTTGTTACCTGCGAAGTGAGGCCTGAGAGTCAAGCAGAATCTGTCCTTTCCTGTTTTGGGAGAGGATGCTTCAACCAAACCTACACACTGTGAGAAAACGCGCGGGGAAGAACCTCATCGTCCCTTGGCCCCCAAGTGCTTCTGTGTTAAGGGATGCATTTTCGCATTCACAGAAGAGTTATTTTGGCCAGGTAACTGAGGTTTGAAGCGAGATGTAGTGGTACATGCCTGTAATCTCAGCACGTGGGTGGTGGAGGCTGGAATTCAAGACCAATTTGCTACATAGCAAAGGAAAATCTAGAAATCTAGCCTGGGCTACGGGGTGGGGGGATGGGTGCGGATCAAAATTAAATAACCAAAGCTTGGAAGACTATACTAATCTAATAATTCTCATGTTTGATGACCTAGGGTTTTAGATGTTCCTAAAGTTAGCACAGCTGTTAAAAGACTTCTTTCATGTTGGTTTAGTATGCTCCCGCTTGTGCTGATTTTATGTCAACTTGACACAAGCTAAAGTCATGAGAGGAGGGAGCCTCAGTAAAGAAAATGTCTCTAGAAAATCAGATTGTAGGCAGGCCTGTGAGGCACTTTCTTAGTGATTGATGGGGAAGGACCCCGCCTGTTGTGGGTAGGACCATCCCTGGACTGGTGGTCCTGGGTTCTATAAGAAAGCTGGCTGAGAAAACTGCAAGGAGCAAGTCGGTAAGACCCTTCCATGGCCTCTCCTGCCTCTTTCCGGTGGGATGTCCTCGTACGGCGGTGTGAATGTTAGGGGGTCAACCGAGGCCAAAAGCAGCCACAGGGATCCCATCCTGGAGCGGTTCAGCTTGGGATGATTAACTTGCAGGCGTTTCTTTGGCTTTTAGGAATATGAGTTAAGTCGCCCTTCCCCACCCCCACCCCCCCACACACACACATGTATTTTCATTCCCCCTCTTCCGCCATATTTGTTCTTTTTTTTTAAACCTTTTTTTTTCTTTTTGTCTTTTAAAGATTTATTTATTTATTACATGTAAGTACACTATAGCTGTCCTCAGACACCCCAGAAGAGGGAGTCAGATCTTGTTATGGATGGTTGTGAGCCATGTGGTTGCTGGGATTTGAACTCAGGACCTTCGGAAGAGCAGTCAGTGCTCTAAACCGCTGAGCCATCTTTCCAGCCCCCATATTTGTTCTTGTTCGAGGTCTGGCCCTAGCTTCCTTCCATGGCGAACAGTAATAGGGAATGCAAGTCAAAAAAAACCCTTTCCTCCCCAGCTTGCTTTTTGGTTCTGGTGTTTCATTGTAGCAAATCTCACTACCCACTGCTGAGAACTGTGCGCTTTGAATGCAGGAGGGCTTAAAAACAGAACCAAATTAGACCCTCAAATTTTCCCTCTACAATGGACATCCCTGCACCTGACCCAGACGTTGTGGGTATGGATTTGCTGACTCTCCATTCAACAAGCCTACACCGCGGCAGAAAGGCTTACTCTCTTCTTACTACTACACACCCCTAGATCTATTCCTAGGATGCTGCAGGAACGGATTGCTCACCGCACCACACCTCTGTTAAGTGTCCTTGACACTGCAGGGATGGGTTATTCTCTCTCCTCTCCAAATCCCACACCTGTCCTAGAAAGCAGCAAAGGTTTCCTCTCCACCTCTGTACTTGTCCCAGGACATTGGGAGGTGGGCCATTCCCTCTATAATGCTGCATCAAGACCCAAGGCGCTATCCTCGTGAAAACGGGGCGGGGAGTGGGGAGCCCTGTCCCTGTGTTGTCGTAAGTCTCGGGCTGCCTACATGACGGCCTTCCTTCAGAGTCTGCCCAGGGAAGCCCGCAGAGTTCTACAGACACTAAGTGAATGAAGGTGGCAGGATCGCCGCTTCCCCGACGTGTTAGCTGTGCTTAGACTCGAAAACTGCATCAAACCAGCCGTAGGCATCCTGCTGGAGGAGATCTGATCCCCGTCAACCGCCCTGAACCTGGACCACCCTCAGGACGAACTTCAGCAGCGATGCTCCAGAGTCTACTCGCACAGGGGCCACGCGGGCTCCCTGGGCGCGCGGCCACTGGCGCCCCGGTGACGCCATCACTCGCGCGCCACAGCCCGCGCGCAGGCGCAGTCCTGAGCGCTCGGCGGTGGCGAGCGGCACGCGCGCTGCCCGGGGATGCTGAAGCGGGTGCGATGGCTCCCGCCATGCAGTCCGCCGAACTCCAGTTCGCCCAGCGGCTGGCCTCCAGTGAGAAGGGCGTCCGCGACCGTGCCGTGAGGAAGCTGCGGCAGTATCTCAGCGCAAGGACGCAGAGCGACACAGGTGCGGGCCTGGGTCCGCGCCGTTGCGCGCGGCGAGGGTCGCGCCCGTGGACGCGGGTGCGGCTGCTTCGGGCTGTGCGGCGGAGCTCCTAGCCCTGAGTCCCAGTTCGCCGAGGGTCGTTGGTGTTTTCTCGTTTCCTTCCTTGGATAGTGCCTGTAGGCGCTGGGGTGCGTTAGAGTTAGCTCTAAGAGGAACTCTAGCAATGTGGTGGCAGGACTCATGGCAATGGAGTGGGGCGTGTGAATGCGGGAATGCATAAGTAGTGTGAGAAAGTGCAAGAGAAAGTCTCTCTAAAGGAGCCTCCTTGTGCTCGTTTGAGATTTTGACAGGAGGAAGCCAGTCCTACGCTAGAAAGAGCTAAGCGTGCCCTGAGCCAGAGAAATCTGTAAGTTGGCGCGCAAGGGATATTGAAATAAAATTGAACCCGGGGGCGTGGGGCGGTGTGGCCACACCACTGGCTTTTTTGTCTGGATTTTAACTGCCGTGGAATGCATTGCAAGGATTTATTTAAGTGATCTGGAGTAGGTTCTGTAGCTCTTGAGAGAATATGGAAAGTCTGGACTGCAGCCTAGTGTGGAGGTTTCAGGTTGCATCCAGTTGACTAAAGTTTGAGTTACATGTTGCTAAATCTGCTTAAAATTAAAGTCTGGGGGACCCCCCCCCCCCCAGAGACTTTTCAGCGGTTCAAGTCTCAGTACCCACGTGGCAGATCAACCCTTTCCTGGAAAGGAGTCACCCCCCCTCTCACTTCTGCTAACACCAGCCATGCACGTGGTGTGTGTGTGTGTATGTATGTATGTATGTATGTACATAGAGGCAGGCAAATCTCATACACCTAAACTAAATCCTTTTTTTTTAAATGGTTTTTGATTGAAATCTGCTCCAGGTGAGAGCACATACCACTAATTCCATCATTGAAAGGCTTAAGGGCAGCCAGGGCCACAGAGAAAGCAAGTCCTTGGCTCCAAGAAAGGAAGAGACTTTGAGAAGTCTGATAAAGGCATAAATACTAAAATAATTCTTTTCTTAATTGTGTGTGTGTGTGTGTGTGTGTGTGTGTGTGTGTGTATGCATATGGGCACTCATGTGGAAGTTAAGTTCCAAAAGTGATCTGATTCCACCATGGAACCCAGAGGTCAGACAGGTACAGAGGCTTAGCAAGCTGGGTATGACCCACTGAGACACCTTGGCAGCTGCGCTTCCCATCCTGATCCCCACCCCCACCCCCATAACATTTCTGTTAAGTTGCCCCAGAAATTTGGTTTACTCTCATATTGTCAAGTTTCCTATATACACGTGCTGGCCTAGGTGGACTTTTCTGTATCCTTTGCTCGGATTAGTGCTACTTGCCTGGTACTCCACCTGGCTGTCCTGTGAGTGCCTCAGTACCAACAATGGCATCCACACTCCCCCTCCAAACACCTGTTCCCTCCTACTGCTCCTCTTCCGCTGCTCATTCTTGTGGTTTTCTCACCACATTGCTCTGGCTCTTTCTTCATCACACACACACACACACACACACATACATTGTCCCACTGTCCTGCCTTCTCAATAACCTGAATTACTCTGCCTTAACCAGAAGTTCCTTTATTTTACCTAGACTTCTGGCCCGTCCATTCCCTTAACTCCATTGTGCCTTTTGTTTCTTTGGGTTCCTAACCCCCACCCCCACTCCCCAGACAGGGTCTTTCTGTGTAGCCCTGGCTGTCCTGAACCTAACTCTGTAGACCAGCCTGGCTTCTAACTCAGAGAGATCGCCTGCCAAGTGCTAGGATTAAAGTTGTGAGCTACCACCGCCTAGTTTGTTTGGTTGTTGTTGTTGTTTATGAGACAGGGTTTCTCTGTGTTACAGTCCTGGCTGTTCTGGAGACCAAGCTGGCCTCAAACTCTCAGAGATTCACCTCCTTCTATCTCCTGAGAGCTGGGGTTAAAGGCATTTGTCCCAGGTTCCCATTGTACCTCTTTAATCTGCCCTCCACAAAGGACCCAGATTGTTTTCCTAAAGCAGACCTCATCTTAACCACTGCTTCCCTCGAAGGCCACACTCTGTCAGACATGGTGTCCTCGACTGCTCTCTTTTTTTTTTTTTTTTTTGGTTTTTTCGAGACAGGGTTTCTCTGTGTGGCCCTGGCTGTCCTGGAACTCACTCTATAGACCAGGCCGGCCTCGAACTCAGAACTCAGAAATCCGTCTGCCTCTGCCTCCCAGAGTGCTGGGATTACAGGCGCGTGCCACCACCGCCCGGCTCGCCTGCTCTTCTAATTCCTCAGTAGTCAGTTAAACCCTTGTAGGCTGAACACACCCCTTCTGCCTTAGCAGTATCACTTCTGAGAGAGATCCTCCTTTAATAGTGTTTAGATACATGGAGGGAGGGAGGGATATTTGTTTGGAGACAGGATTTCCCAGAGCCAGGACTAGTCTCTCCTAGCTATACAGAGAATGAATGATCTTGTCCATAGCTATGTACAGATAACGTTTCTGAACTCTGCGGTTTATATCCTTTGCCTGCGCCTCAAGCACCATTAGCTTCTGATTGTCTTCTTAGCCATAGGTAAAAGCATAGAGCCTTAGGAGAGCCTTCAAGAGACAAAAGCAAACAGGTACAATACACCTGGAGCAGAGACAGCCAGAGAGCGTGCCCAGAACACAAGAGCCTGAAGCCAGTGGCTCACACCAGTACCCCAGGGTCCTTCCTGATGCCTTATCTGTTCCCCTATTCCTCATCATGGCCACATCATAGGCCTTCAAAAAAATAAAAGGACTGGAGAGATGGCTCAGCAGGTCAGGACATTTGCTCTTGCACCCATGTGGTTCATAACCATCTATAAGGCCAGTTCCAGAGCATCTGACACCCTCTTCTAACCTCTACAGTCTATAGTCACCACAGACACACACGGTGTACATGCATTAAATAAAAAGAAAATAACTGCGGGGACTAGGAAAATGGCTCCATCAGCAAGATGCTTGTCACATGCCCTTGAAGACCTGAGTTCAGGTGTTCACCCATAAAGGCCAGGTTTAATCCTGGTGTAGCCAGATTGATAAAATAATCTGTCCCAGAAAATTAGCTGGAGAAATAGTGAAGAAAATACCTGTGGGGATTTCCATAGTTCCAACTATGAGTTCCAACCTATACATATGTGCCATGCAAATGAATAAAAGCTGCAGAGTAAATGTCTTAATGATCATGGGACAGTGGGGCTGGAGAGATGGCTCAGCAGTTAGCACTGGGTCCTCTCCTGGAGGACCTGGGTTCAGTTCCGGGCAACCACATGGCAGCTCACGGCTGTCCATTTCAAGAGACCCAATGCCCTCACGCAGACATATATGCAGGCAAAACACCAATGCGCATAGAACATAAAAGAGAAGACATTTAAAAATAATAACCATGGGACAAAAAAACCAAGGTGTACACTGTTCTTGGCATAGGGAGTACAGCAGTGAACCAAGCAGGTGGTCGCTGCCTGTTTGCACAGTTCTCAGCCTTAAACATTTAACACCGGAAAGCTGTGCTGCATCTTAAAATCAACCCTGTGGCAATTTCCTTTGTGTTGTTGCTTCCTCTTTTTTTATTAGTATTAGCGTGCATGTGTGTCATGCACACACGATGCGGGATAGGTATACAGCAGTGCACATTTGGAAAGGTCAGTTGGTTCTTTCCTTTGGTTTCCACATAGTTTCAAAAGCTGGAACTCTGGCCGCCAGGTTTGTGTGGCCAGCACCTTTACTGCCTAACCATTGCCCCAGCCCCAGCTTCCTTTTGGATGTCTTATAAGATGACTGGATTTATGGTTAGTAGTGGCTGAATCACTGAGGTGTTGTGGAAGTAAGGACCTTTCCTGCTGATGGCCTAGGATTCTCCACTAACAGTTATAAAAGAGGAAGGTGTGTGAGTTTTGACTACGGGGTGGTCTGGAATACGCTCTGTCCCCATCCAGAACGGCTCCCATGTTCATTTCATGAAGAGGGTTGCTGGTGAATGTTGTCATTTCAAAACACAGTGGTACTTCCTGTATCATACCTTTTACATCGCTGACAGTCTTTTTAGGATAGCTAAGTCTAAACTGTTTTCTGTCAGAAACTAGGTTATATAAAAATGTAAAATTCATCACCAACCAGGCACTCACCTTCAACCCCAGCACTCAGGGAGCAGAGGCCGCTGTATATATCTCTGGTGAGTTCCAGGCCAGTCAGAGATACAAGATAAAAACCTTAAAAAAACAAACAAAAACAAAACAAAAAAACTGTTTTTCCTGGACAGGTATGGTAGTCACACCAGTGATTCCAGAGCTTGGAAGGCTGGGATGGATTGTAAGTTCCAGGACAGCCTGGGCTACACAGAAAGACCACAAAATAAAGGGCAGAGGAGGAGGAACTTAACAGTAGAGTCCTCTTGCCTGGAGTGCACAGGACCCTGTGTTCACTCCCAGTGTCTCAGGAAGTTATCACCAAGAGGCAAAGAGAGCAATGAAAGCAGTTATCAAATAAAGCTGCTTCAAAACTTACCTCAGGGAGTGAACGGGTCAGGTACTCAGTGCTTCTCCAGACCTCTCTGAGTTCTTTAAAAAATCAGTTCCTATTTTTACCAGCTAAACTCTTAGGTAAAAACAGGGTTTTTGTACATAGTTTGGAAGTAGATGTTTAGAATGGGGGATTTGAACAAACCAGGGCTTCTTAATGTTTTTAAGTCACAAACCCCTTTTACCAGAGAAACTAAGTATACAGATTAATTCATTTATAAACTAGATTTACAAACAAAACATTTACTAATAATTATGTCACAGAATTTTATTTTTTAAGCTTCTGGCACATGTAGACTTTTGCCACCTATTGAAAATGAGAACAGCATGGAGGAGTTGTTGTTGTTGTTGTTGTTGTTGTTGTTGTTGTTGTTGTAGACCAGCTTGGCATCTAATTCACAGAGATCCACCTGCTTCCAGCACACTAGTGTTACAATTAAGGGTGTGTGCCAGCACCACCTTGACTTTTTAAACAGTCTGATGCACGCTTTTTTTTTTTTTTTAACGTACTCTGAAGGAGAAATGCAGAAACAGTGACGTCTTTGTTTTCAGTAATTAAGCCATTACACTTGTCTGAAAGCAGAAAAGCTGTGTGGAGAGTACAGAGCTATAGTTTGTCACCTACAGTTGTCAAGAAGCTGAGGTGAGGTGTTGCAGGCAGTGTTCAGTGGCCTTGTGCCATGATGGCATGCAAAGTACAAAATGGGTGTGTTGGGTGTTCAGAACTGGGGTTGCACGTGTGTGTGCGTGCACACACACAGACACACACGGTCCAGCATGGCCAGCAACACCTTGGATTCATTGTGTGTTTAATTTGAATTAATTTTGCTGTGCGTTCAGAAAGCTCTTACTGGAATAAATGGGGATGGGAGAGAGAGAGGGAGAACATGAATATCACAGTGGCAGTTGCCAGTGGGACAGCACTTAGCTCTGACAGAGTGCTTCTCATGCTGATGTGTGCTCTGTATTTGGTGTTAACCCTATGCTGTACATACAGTGAGGGAACTGGGTACTTGTCAACAGTGTGCTCCAACTGGACACACTGTACAGTACAATACAGATTAGACCAGGTGTACTGTCCCTGAGCTTTCTTGTCTGTCTGCTGTCCCGGGCCCACTGCCAGTCTGTGGAGATAGTCATATTTCATTGTGGAATATGTACTGTACATCCTGTGGTAGCTTTGCCTGTAATAGCTGTGAGGTATCCAGAGATACTGGATGCACAGAATTATCACTAACCATTGATGCCCTTAAAAGAACCATCTGGAGGATGGTGGACAGAGCTCAGTGGTGGAACAGTTAATGAGCCTGGGTGAGGCCCTGGCTCCAATTTTCAACATGGCAGGGGGCCTGGAGATAGTACACACTGAGTGCTTTAAGTGTGAAAGGTGTAGATTATGGAAAGACATCCAATGTATGTAGCCATACTGTTTTGAGATGTGTGTAATGGTTGTGTGCATAGAATAGGTCTTTGGGAATATATAATCAGGTAGGTCCCAGAGTCACTCTGGGGGCAAGCCAGTGAATTAGACATTAACTATGACTTTTGAAAGTTTGTGAATTTTTTGCAAGCTGCATTTTCATTGTGCGGGTATTTGACCTGGAGTGGGATTGAAGAGTTCAAGACATCCTTGGAAAGGAACTAAGACAGTTTTAGTCAGTCATAGTCCACCCAGCATCTGCACCACACATTTTAAAGGCAGAGATGCCCCTGTGTGACACCTGAACTGCAGTTTCTCTGAAGAAGCTTTGCTTCACTGGGTGGTCCCCATTTCTTTGCTCTCCCCCTGTGTGACTAGAAAGACTTGTGTGCAAAGCCTGAGCAAGACGGGCATCTGCAGAGCCTGAATGGTACTGTGTGTGAGGAGGTTAATTGCCCTGCCTCTGGCCTAGCATGAGCCCTCGTTGCTGGCACACCTCAACCCACTGCCTCCCTAGACAGCTTTACCCTGAAATCCTACAGTTACAGTTAGGACTAACTGCTGCTGGCAGGCAAGACCTGAAGTGCCCGGCCCTGGCCTTGTGGAACCACAACTTTAATTCTCTATGCTGTGGTTCATTAATGGCCATAGTTTTCCATTTGATATATGGGGAGTTCTTCAGGCATCAAATCAAAGCACAAAGCCAATGAGGAATTTCGGCAACTTCACACACACACACACACCCCACCCCAACATTGAGTTGCTTTTCACCACTGTGGTGGAGCAATTGACTGGCTGTCTGATGTGTCACTTCCATTCACCTCATAGCAAGTAGTCCCCAAAGGTAAGCACTCTTCTACAGCACCTCTGTACACCATAAAAAGGGTCTCAGCCAGCCCCAGGGGTCTGCACCTGACATCATAAGTGGAGGCAGAAAAAACTTAAGAATTTGAGGCCAGCCTGGGCTACATAGACTCTCAGAAAAATCACACAAATAAGTCTTGATGTTATGAAATTATTTAATCTGTTAAATTTTTTTCACCAACTTTTCTGTTTTTATGTAAATCCAAACAAGACCCCTTGGCTAGTATATGTGCAGACTTAATTTATCTTTTCTCTCCCCTACTTCTGTTGATTTGTTACAGAATGTGGGTCATTTGTCTTGTAAGATGCCACCCCTTAGTATCATTTAACATGTATATCTCTCCCCTCAGTTTTCTGTAAGCTAGTACTCAAAGGTACAGGTCAAATTTTATATGATTACTTAGACTGGTCTGTGTTACTGATTTTCCTGTGAGAAGTTCCACCTGATGGTTTGGTGTGGGTTTTTTTGTTTTTTTTTAAGATTTATTTATTTATTATATCTAAGTACACTGTAGCTGTCTTCAGACGCACCAAATGAGGGCGTCAGATCTCATTATGGATGGTTGTAAGCCACCATGTGGTTGCCGGGATTTGAACTCAGGACCTTTGGAAGAGCAGTCAGTGAGTGCTCTTACCCACTGAGCCATCTCTCCAGCCCCGGTTTGGTGTGGTTTAATCCAAGTGATCTAAAGTAATTTCTGAAGTCATAAATCCTTACCCAGAACCACAGTTCTCCAGGCACATGTGCAGTCTTGGATCATGATTAAATAGGAGCAGGTTACCACAACAAGAAAAGTTGTAACTGCAGTTGGACAGGTGCTAAAGGTATGTGCCATATTTATATTATCAGGGAGAAGCCGGCTCTCACATCAGCTGTGTGTGTGGCTCCTTAAGGAAATGTTTCAATTAGCTAACTGCACTATGGTTTCTATAACCCTAGTGTTTGGGATTGTGGATTGTTTGTTTGAGAAGGTCTTGCTAAGTAGCCTCAGATAGAACTCTGCTTGCATCTGTACTGAGATTAAAGGCATGTGCTCCCACACTTGCTATCTTCTTTTTAAGTAGAAAACTGCCATGTAAAAGAATCAAACTGCAACATTATAAAGGTATTGACAGGAGAAAAACCTTTCTTTAAAAACCTTTTTGGGAGATTATTGGGAGGGGGTGTGTGTATGCATGTGTGCACTTGTATAGCTATGGAGGATGTTGGGTGGCTTCTGCAACCCCTCTACCCTATTCCCCTAAGGCAGGTTCTCTCACTAAATCTGAAACTTAGTGTTCTGCTAGGCTGAGTTGACCATTGGAAATCACAGGCACACGTAGCTTTTGTGTAGAGTTGAAGATTCAGTCAGGTTCTCGTGCATAACAGGTAATCTCACCTACTGTGCCATCTCCTTAGCCTGCAGATGGCTCTTAAATCAGTCGTAAAATAAAATTGGCCCACTGAGTACACTACAGAAGCATGAGTCCATTGCAAGGCCTCTTTGTCAATTTAAAAACATCTTTTAGAGTTAATAGCACACTGCTTTCAAATTGGTAGTTGAGTTGTGTGAGGTGGAACACAGAGACAGCAGGATCTCAAGGGTCAAGGCCAGTCTAAGGTAAATAGCAAGACCCTGCCTCAAAAGTTAAGGAAACAAACCAGCAAAAAAGAAACTCTTGCTCTTATTCATCTGGTTTGTCTCTGCATGGTACTAAAAAGACTTCCTGTTGCTTCCCAGTCACACAGATTGAGGCTGTGTGTGGTGAATCAGAGCTGAGAATGTTCTTTGTCCCCTAGCCTCATCATTCAGGGTCATCTTTGCTTCCTGACACCAGGAACTGCTGGCCTGAACAAGTGGTTGGGCAGAGCATGACCCCTCCAGGGCATGCCACTTAAACCGGCTGGAATCATTAAAGCTGCCCAAGAAGTGATAGCTGGCACAGTCAGAAGATGGGGCATGGTTGACTTCTGCCCGTGGATGGACCCTTTTAAAAGTACACTTCAGTAGACCTGTCCTCAGGCTGGCCCAGTCTTCAGTCTTAGGGAGTGGATCAGGAATGGTTCTGCCATTTGCTAGGGACACTGTGACTGGAGATGCTTGCATCTTGTATAGGATTTGTAGTTTTCCTTCATTAAGATGGTGAAACCTCCTTTCTTCTCATGTTAGTTCACGGGATGAGTTCAAGGTCTTGTGTGTGCTTGGCAACTGGTATACCAGGTACATGGGTTAACTTGAGTATCACACATGCAGATAAGGACTTTTCCCCGGTTGCCACCTTCCTTCCCTTGGCTGATAACAACACACATGTGGTACTTCAGGCTTGCTTGGAGCACTGGTATAAGATGTACTTCAGGTGTCCGGAATGGTGCAGAGGAAGCGACTGTATGTGGTAGGTTTGCCATTTGTATCGTGTTAAGGAACTGTTAAGGGAAGAGTATAGACTCTGAGGTGCTGGTGCTGTTTTCTCCCGCAGGAAGTTTCAGTCAGGAAGAACTCCTAAAAATATGGAAAGGACTCTTCTACTGCATGTGGGTGCAGGACGAGCCCCTTCTGCAGGTAACGCAGTCCCCTCGCCACGGTCCTGGACCTTTGCCACGATGGATAAGAGACTTGACTGTTTACGTTCCACCAAGCTGCTGCCATCCCCAAACAGATGGAAGTAAATGCTTCAAGGAGCCATTGTCTCAGCTCTTGTCCCCTCAGGAAGGGGCGGCGGGCACTTAGGCTGTGCTTTCAGACATATCGGACACGCTAAGTCATAGATCCCCTATTGCTCTCGTCATTTCATAGCTTCTATGGTAGGTTTTACGTGGCGTTCTTAACATTTCTGTTTTGTTTTCTTTTGTTTATAATGCATGGTCAGAAGCACGGCAGTGGGCCTAGTAAAGGTCCCAGGGAGCCTGCTGCCCAAGTAAGGCCGTCAGTGACCTGCTGCATCTCAGTTTCCACACAAAGCAAGCAGCCAGGGTCTGTGGCTAAAGCACCATGAGATGGCCTGGTGCCCAAAATGCACAGGCCAGCTTTTATCCCTGCCCACTGAGCTTCCCACTAATACCACTGTAGAAGAGTTGTTGTAAGATCGAAAACTAGACCTACCTCGGTAGCACGGGTGTAACGGTTGTGACTCACGAGCCACACTGTAGAGTCCTCCTGGGTAGCACTTACCTTGTATGTGAAACCTTGCTACTTTTCTCAGGACGTGTAGTGACTTGTCTCAGCTCACTGCATTGATTCTACTGAACATATTTTGAGTGGGATAGCAGAGCAAAATATTGTAAGATTATATTTGGAAGTAGCAACAAGCAGCTTTAGTGGAGGACGAGAACCAACAAAAAGGAACATTTTCAAGTCTTGGAGTTCATTCAAGACAAATAAGGAACTCTGGGCATAGGAGACAGGAACAGTGCCAGGAAGGGCACCCGTCTTCAGGTAGCAGGAAAACGGAAGGCTTCCTCCTAGGGTTAGCCACTTAGTTCTGCTGAATAGAATCTGCTGTGCCACAGGCATGCTCCTTGGGGGCAATTTGCCCAAAGCACAACCTAGTGGAATCTGTGGCACTCTGACCAGCCCTCTGACCAGGTCTAATAGGAGACTGGAGTGCAGACCCTATTGCACAGGCGCCAGCAAGGTGGCTCTGCGCCTTCTGGCTTTGCAGCACTTGGTACTCAAGATAGGTTCAGTTTAGTCTACATCTTAAAAACAGAGTAGAACATGGTAGCACACACCTTTAATCCCAGAGCTTGGGAGGTAGAGGCAGGTGGATTTCTGTGAATTCCAGGACAGCCTAGTCTAAGAGTGAATTCCAGGACAGCTGGGGCTGTATAGAAAAATCCTGTCTCCAAAAGGGGGCTGGGGGGCCGGGGCAGTGAAATTATTTTCCTGGAATCATTCAACCTCTTATCAGAGACGCATTTTTAAACACATAGTTTTAGCATTTTCCCAGAAACGTGTGACATTAACCCAGTAGTTGATTGAAGTTTGGAGTTACACATTTCATAAAACCTGGTGTGTCAGCCACAGACATAAAACAAGAGGCACAGGCTTTCCCGCCACAGAGGGAAGAGGCTATAGCCCATAGCATCCCCATCAGTGTGACCACCTAATAACCGATGTTTTTCCCCAACCCGCCTTTGCAGGAGGAACTAGCGAACATTATTTCCCAACTCATCCACGTTGTAAGCAGCTTGGAGGCTCGTAAGTTCTGCCGTTTTCCTGGCTCTGTCTTCCTTGGTAGTAGGTTTGATAGCTTATCTGGGGAACCTAGTCAATGCTTTTCTTCTGGTCTTCTGGGAATTAGTGATATGGGTTGCTAGTGTGAACAGAGATCGTATGACATTTCAAAGACTGATCAGCTCTCCTCTAAAGTCTCCAAATTCAGGTTATTCTAACACTGAGAAGCCGTGACGCCTTTGCCAGTACTTACGGTAACCTGGCAGGTGCACCCTGACCAAGATTAGAGCCATCTTGGCAGTAAATCATGGTAATAATGTGTAAGGTAGCCCTTCTCTACCTAAAAGAAAAGGTAGAGATTTCTGAAGTTGGACAGCAGTCAGTTCTATTTGACACTCTGAATTCTGGCTGACTTACAACACCTAAGATTCTGCATTTGTTGTATAGTAAAGATTTGCATTTGTTTATAAATTGGGAATGATGATATATGTCTGTAATCCCAACATTCAGAAGGCTGAGGCAGGAGGTGTGAGAGTCCCAGACCAGCCTTGGAAGCAGCCAAACCCTACATTCTAAGGGAGTGTTCAAAATCAGTAAATAAGGAATCTGTGGACTAGCATATGCTGTGTCTTACCCAGACCACACATACCGTCAGAAGAGTCTGCATTTGTACATGGACTGTAAGGATGCTCTTCAATCTCTAGATTGGAGCTGGTTGGATGCAGGTGTGGTAGGAAGGCCTTAGATAGCTGAAAAGGAAATCGTTGAGCATTTTAGCAATTGGCCAACCGCCACCTGTCCAGGAATTCTTGAGACAGCAATGTAAAGAGAACTAGATGTGTTTCCAGTCACCTCCTTCTTGTGTGCGCCCATGCAGTAGAGCACTGAGAGCCTCTTGTCCCTGCAGAGCACCTGTTTATTCAGACCTTCTGGCAGACCATGAATCGAGAGTGGCAAGGGATAGACAAGCTGCAGCTGGACAAGTACTGCATGGTAAGGTGGTGCCTCCCTCCACGCAAACTTGAAGAGTTTGCACACAGTGTTCTGTCTGAAGACCGGCAGAAAGCTGGGATGCAGCTCGGTGCTAGTGCACTTGCCTGGCATTTTTTTTCTATTTCTTTTCTTTTTGAAGCCGAGTTGGAGTTTAATAAAACTGTTTCTTGCGATGGGAGGGAGCACATTTGGGTGGTTGGCTGGTTAGTTTTGGTTTTTCCAGACAGGGTTTCTCTGTGTAACCCTGGCTGTCCTGATCTCACTCTGTAGACCAGGCTATCCTTGAACTCAGAGAACCTCCTGCCTCTGCCTCCCAAGCAACCACTGCCCAGCTTGCTGTTTATAGATTTGTAAGCAGTAAAGTTAAGAGAAAGAAAGGCTCTTGGGAAGAAAGAACCCATGTGAGGCTCTCAGGAATTGCCTTGCCTGGCCGTCGTCTTCAGACCTAGCTTCCATCAAGCAAGAAAACGATGGAAGTCCAGGCATGGTGTGGCAGAATCATGGGCATGCGCCACAAGTGCCCCTGTTCCTGTCTGAGCTGCTGGGATGAGGCTGGAGCATTGCCATCCATGTCTTACGTTGGCTTTGTTTGTTTTCTGGGGCTGTGGGGAGAGTCTGTATGCTGCACAGGCTGGTTTCTCGTTCTTGGGGACAGACACATACCCCTGTGTGGCTTAATGCTGTTAATCCAGAAGTTAAATAGATTTAAGGATGTTGTCTAACATTGGGGATCCAGACTTGGGGTCCTCATTCTGCCAAGATGATCACTACTGTTTTTACTTTTATTATAAAAATAATGTCGACCTGTAGCTCATCCGCCTGGTCCTGAGGCAGTCCTTTGAAGTTCTCAAGCGGAATGCCTGGGAGGAAAGGTTGGTAAACTTTTTACATTGTTGTGTGATAACTACAAAAGCATCTCAGAGTTGCTAGGTGGTGGCTCAGTGATGGAGTGTTTGCTTGATGGGTACGGGGCCCTAGTTCTGATCTTTAGTGGACACACACCCCACCCACCCCCACCCCTGATCTCTATAGAATAATAGGGTCCTCTGAGGTTTTTAGGTAATCAGAAACACAGATTGGCTGATCACGCCTGCCATTATCTAGTGCTAGGAGAAGCACATAGATGCTGATCCGAGGGAGGAGCTTAAATCCATGGAGAGCCTGAAACAGTCCCTTGAAGCTGATAGAGGAACTGTTTTCTCTCGGGGCCTCACATTGACTGTTTACGCAGTGTGAGCAATAAACTACATATTCTTGTCTGTTCTTTGAAAAGAGGAAGGTCATTGGCGATACTGTCTTTTAAAACAACTGTGCGGTTGGTTTGTATTTTTGCTATTCTTCAGCCAAATCACCCTTTTTTTGGACATCCTGATGAAGGAGATCCTGAGCCCCGAGAGCCAGTCTCCCGATGGAGTGAGGTCCCACTTGATTGATGTGTATTTGGATGAGCTCTCCACTGTGGGAGGGAGAGAGGTGAGGAGCGGCGCTGCCTGGCGTCAGTGGGGTGGGAGTGCCATGCCCAGGGTTGCTATGGGTACTGTCAGAAACAGCAGCCTCTCTGTGACATCTCTCCTCCTGGGACCCTGAAGACAGGACTGCACGCTGTACATATATCTAGAAGTCTTGCCTGTAAAGTAGGATCACACACAGCTGCTGGGGTAGCTGAGGCAGGAGGGTCATTTGAGCTAGCATGTTCAGGTGTGTACAACCTCAGCACTGAGACAGGTAAATCTCATGTTCCAGGGCAGCTTGAGCTACATAGCAAGGCCCTGCCTTCTCTCCTGGCAGAAAGAGCTGCAGTTTACAGAGTCAAAAAAAAAAAAAAAAAGTGGGATATGTTGAGTATTTCCAAGCTGTGTGGGAAAGGCAGTAGACAACATTACGCAGATTACCCAATATAAATAGGCAAAAGGCTGGAAGGAAGAGGTATGCTTTTATATACAGATGATTTTCTTGGTTTGGGAATATAATCAATTTCTACTATTCTCTTTGACATTCTGTAGTGAATGTCTTATACATGTATTAAGTAAAAAGAACTTACTAACGAAAAGTTATTGAGAGAGGCAACCATGTACACTTACACTGATTCAATGAATGAATGAAGTTTAAACCTCAAGAATGGCTTTGTCTCCTGCTCTGAGTCAGCAGCCACATAGAACTCCTATTTTCCTTGCCGTTCTGGAGTTAGCCAGGGCCTTCTGCTACCCGGGTGCCACGCTCAGCTGTCTAGAGATGCGTGAGTGCTGCAGTTTAACCCTGACCAGTGGGTACTTTGGGTCGCTGCACTAAGACACCCAGAAAGCCAGGGCTCTGGGGTTCCTGTGTCTGGGACTGCCTGACAGGCATGCATGCTGCCGATCCATCCTGTGAGAGGGGCAGGTGCTTCTGTTCTCGAACATGTCAGAGGACAGAAAAAGCTATCTTCCCTCACTTTCCCTCTGTTTTATGTCTGAATTGCAGCTCTTAGCGGATCAGAACCTCAAGCTAATTGATCCATTCTGCAGGATTGCTGCCAAGGCTAAGGAGTAAGTGGTTCTCGCTCGTGCATCCTCACTTTGTGTGCGTCCTCACTGTGCGCTTCCCTTGGTGCCTGGGGGTGGGGTTCTGTAATGCAGCACCGTGCCAGGCAATCATCTACAGTAAGGAGCACCTATTCCTAACTCCCCTCACAGGCCTGCGGCCAGTCCAGCCCAGGCTACACAAGATCCTGCTCAGATGAAAGGAAGAAAGCAGAGGTTCTGGCCCCTGTCAACAGCGCTTGGCTGCCAATCCAGGACGCTTCCCACACCAGAGTCCTGCCTTCTCTCTGTCTGTCCTGTGGCATGTGGTGATTCCTTGAGTCTTGAGCGGACCTGTCTCTGGGGTGTCTGAGTCCCTCCTCACAGTTGGTGGGCACACCAGGCCCCAGGCAGGCACCTGAGTGTGCACACACTTACCCGAGCTGTTCTCCTCTGTGCTCCTGACTGCCTAGGCCCCAGGCCGAGTGTTTTAATCCCTCTCTTTCCATTGTACTTCTGCTCTCAGCCACACGCTGGTACAGACTGTAGCGAGGGGTGTTTTCGAAGTCATTGTAGATCAGTCTGCCTGTGTACCTGAAGAGTCTGTGGAAGAGCAGAAAACCAAAGATGGCAGTGGCCTCCCTGCAACTGAGCTGGCCTGTAGGAAGGCGGTCGCTGGAAAGAAGGCTGGTGAGAGGCTTCCTCTTATACTCTGTCCTTTCTGCCCGGTTGGTGGCCCCCCTGGGTTTTGCGTGTTCGTATATACCGATGTTGTCTGTGTGTGGATGCTTTCATGTGGGCGTCATCCCTCAGCTTGCATCCACCCTTTGAGATGAGGTTCCTCGTTGGCCTGGAAGATGCCTACTTAGGCTACACTGGCTGGCCAGTGAGTCCCAGGGACACCCCTGTGGCTGCCTTCCCTCTGCTGAGCCTAGAAGCCTGTACCACCATGCCCAGCATTTGTCTGTGGATTCTGGGGCTTGAACCCAGGCCCCTGTTCTTGCCTCACTAGGCCTGCTAGCCTGGCCCCTCTGTTTTTGGTTTCTAAGTCTTCAACAAGCACTTTGTTGACATCTCACTGAATATAGACCTCCCAAAACACAAAGCAGGGTACGTAAGAGACACTGTACGCAGTTAGTCCCCAGGAGACGGCAACACCACTCAGGCTAGGCTCGGTTGATCCTGTCCCTCCTAGCTGTTCACCTCCTTTGTGAGGGGTCTGGCCGGTGCCTGTGAGAGCTGCCCTGCAGTCGGAGCACAGTCTCGTTCCTGTGGCTCCCCCCAGCACTCAGCTTCCTTCCTGCAGGCTGAGTTGTTTCATGAGGGTAGGGTTGCTCCTACGGGGTTGGTACTGGGGACAAAGCCTTTGCATATAAAATAAAGGCTGGCATTTTTTTTAACTTTATTTATTTATTTTTTTTTTTAAAGATTTATTTATTTATTATATGTAGGTACACTGTAGCTATTTTCAGACACACCAGCAGAGGACATCAGATCTCATTACAGATGGTTGTGAGCCACCATGTGGTTGCTGGGATTTGAACTCAGGACCTTTGGAAGAACAATCAGTGCTCTTAACCACTGAGCCATCTCTCCAGCCCTTTTTTAACTTTATTTAACTTTTTTTTTTATACTCCAGATTTTATTCCCCTCCTGGCCAACCCTCTGACTGTTCTACATCCCATACTTCCCCAACCCCGACTCCCCGAGGATGTCCCTACCCTACCCCCACTCAAAGTCTGGGATTTTTAAGAGACAAATTTTAAGTGTCTCCCCAGGCAGCAGTCGCTGGTGTTCTCCCTGGTGATAGGGACTGAACCCAGAGCTTAGAGGGACTGTGCCACATCTATTCTTGAATGTCAAGACTGTGTCTTTGTCTTTGGGTGTGTTTTGGCAGCACTGGATGAATGCCTCAGAGATGGAGTCATTGGCAGCAGAGGAAGAGACGTCTGTGCAGCCTTGAAAGATTCAGGGTCACCTCTCCAGGTGGGGGCAGCTTTTGCTTTTTATAGAATGTGGGTTGACCTGGGGTGGCTTGGCTAGAGAATTAGAGTCAGAGCTCATTAAGCCATAGGGTCTAAGACGTAAAGTCCTTTATAATCCCTACTCTAATTAATGTCACCATTCTTAGAATGAGCTTGTTGGGGACAAATTTGAAAAAGTAGGGTTTTAGGCCGGCATAGTGTTGCACACATAAACTCTCAGCCCATAGGGAGGTCTTGAGTTCAAGAACAGCTTGGGCTATCTAGTAAATCCCTTTCAAAAATATAAACAGTGAACAATGAATAATGTTTTGAAAGACTGCGGGCTGGAGAAAGGGCTCAGCGGTTAAGAGCACTGACTACTCTTCCAGAGGTCCTGAGTTCAATTCCCAGCAACCACACGGTGGCTCACAACCATCTCTAATGGGATCTGATGCCCTCTTCTGGTATGTCTGAAGAGCAATGGTGTACTTATATACATAAAATAAATAAATCTTAGAAGACAGACATACACTGAGCTTCATTTTCTAAGCGCCGTGGTCTGTTTTCCCGTGTGCAGCAGCACCAGCCCTAGTGGGGTGGAGGAGGGATTGTGTTTTTACGCAGGGTCTTGCTGTGCTCCAGGCTGCAGTGGGATTCATGCAGTCCTTATGCCAGTCCAAGTGCTGAGAATGCTACTGTGCACCACCATGCCAAGCCTCCAGTTCAGAGTTTTGGTTGGTTGGCTGGATGGCTACCAGGCCTTTCTTTTATGTAGCCCTGGCTGTTCTAGAACTGCCATGTAAACCAGGCTGGCCTTGAACTCACAAAGATCCACCTACCTCTGCTCCCCAACTGCTGGGATTAAAGGCATGTGCTACGACATGCATGTATACACAATTGTGCTTTGAAAAAGTAAAGACTGTTTTGGAGTCTAAGATTGAGAACCCAGCACAGATGTAAAAAGATGCTCTCCGGGCAGAGTCTGCTCTGAGCATGAGACCCCAGTTTGGAGAAGACTGCTGTCAAGAGCACCGAGAAGGTGACTCAGATAGGCCAGGCTGCCTCACACTGTGCGTGTTTCCTGTCTCTTCGTGGTAGTTTGACTATAAGGCTGTTGCTGATCGACTCCTGGAAATAGCCAACTGGAAGAGCACCCCGCCCTTCAACAGGAAGCGGCTCTGCAGACTAGTCAGAAAGTGAGTAGCAAGTGAGATCCTGGGGCCACACCAGCACTCTCCCACCTTCCTTTCCTTCTTCTCTTAAAGAGTTACTCTTAAGTGTGTCTGTGTATGTGCACTCTTTCAGCAGCCAGAGAAAAGTGGTGCCCTGGAACTAGAGTTGTAGGCAGGTGTGAGGCGCCCAATGGGGGTACCAGGAACCAGACTCGGGTCCTCTGGAACCTCTGAGCCACCTTTCCAGCCCCGCCTTCTGTTACTTCTTTATCCTTTATCACTTTATTCATAACCATTTGCAGACAGAGATCAAGGGAAGGCAACCCTGCTCACCACGCCACCCAGCCGTAGGGTAGTAGTGCCAGAGTGCTCCTCTCGTGTCTCCGTTGGCATGCCGAGATACACGGGGCTTCAGTTAGTCATGGTCACTTTCACCTCCCTACAGGGTTGTGCCAAAGAGTCAGGCAATCCAGTAGTCAGCATTGGTATCTTTAGGACCACAGTGACATGGGGGATTTGCCAGAAAGCCAGCTGGTGTGTTCTGACTGACTTGGGTAGCAGCTGTCTGTCTGGTCATGTCCTTTGTTTGGGTTAGCCGGCACTGGTCTGAGCTTGATCCTTTATATTATGAATGCCTTTAGAAGGGAGCTAGGGACATGGCCTGATGGATAAAGCACTCGCCACAGTGTGAGAAAACATGAGGGTTAGAGTTTGGATCCTCAGTACGCATGGAAGTAGCTGGCGGATGTGGAGGCTCATACCTAATCTCAGCACCCACGAAGTTGCAGGCAGCATGGCAGCTCATTTGGTTGGGAGGCAGAGATGGGACCCCCTAGAGCAAGCTAGCTAGACTAGCCAAGTTGGTAAGCCCAGGGTTCAAATGAGAGACCCAGTAGGGAGTGGTTGAGGATGATACCTGGCATTAACCTCTGACCTTTCCATGCACATGTGCTCACATGCAAACATGAGGACACAGCAAAACATGGCTCTTAAAGAATTACCCAGAAGATGGCATCCATACGTTCTCGTGTTTTATAGCTGGGCCTCTAAAGGCATGCCAGGGTCTCCAGTGTGGGTGCTAGGCTGACCTGCCTGCCCCAGCGACCCAGCCCAGCCCGGTGTACATCCCTCATAGCCTCAGCTTTGATTGTTTGGTCTGATGCACAAGGCTACATAAAGAGCACCCTCGTGGGCAGGCCTCCCCTGAACAACAGCGTAGTACACTGTCTGCTTCAGAAACAAGCGAGGAAGACATTGCACCTCTAGGTGTTACATGACTGTGCCCTGTGCCGAGCTGGTGGAATGGAGGGCACCTTTGTCCTAGGCTTCTTCCTTCCTGCCTTGCCGCATCCCTCCCCTCCCCTAGGCGTAGCTGCCCTGCCTCCCATGGAGGAGAGGGTGAGCACCGAGTATCCGGATTCCTGCTTTATGTTCAGACCCTGAACCGAGAACTCTCTGAACTTCATGTGCTCTTTTCCTTTTCAGGTTCCAGGACCTCTCTGGAGGTAAGAAGAGTTGTTCTCACCCAGTTCACACCCCACTTAGGGCAAGTGATCTATGGGGTGGCCACCTTCATTGGGTTCACCTGGCACACCTAAGCGAATACCCTCAGTTCCTGACCCTTTGCACATGCTCCCCATCCAGCTGGTGCCGCCTGTGTGTGGGCAATACCTACATGGTATTCATTTGAAATTTTATTGGTGCTTTCTACGGTTAAGTTTTTAATGGGGGAAGGGAAGGCAGAAGAGGTGACTCCATGGTCAAAAGCACTGACCACTCTTCTAGAGGACCTGGGTTCAGTTCCAGAGCCCACATGGTAACTCACAACTGTCTGTAACTCCAGACCCAGGAGATCCAGTCAGTGCCCTCATCTGGCCTGTGGAGCCCAGGCATATACATGATACACAACATACAGGCCGGCAAAACTGGGCTAGGAAGGTTAAAATCCTTTGTCCAAAAGAAAATCCGGGGGTCTCACGACCTTTTATTTTCCTTAAGGACACATGTCCCCAGGGTGTAAGTTTTGTTAAACCTGAGAGGGCCAGTGAGCCAGCTCTCCTGTTCCTTGTGCCCTGATGGGATGACTCTGTGAGAATGGAGAATCCCACCGGTCACTGGCCAATGTGCATTCTGCTCAGGAGCCTTTGAGTTCCACTGGAAAAGTGGCTGGTAGTGCAGGCAATGGAGCTGAAGTTAGGCTCAGGAGTTTTTGGTGGATGGCTCAGGGCAGGCCCAGGACCTGCACTGCTGCCACAGATGCAAAAAGTCTGGGAAGCTGACCAGTGTCCCTTTGGAACCTGCAGGCAATGGTACTCAACTCGGTTTTACTGAGGACATTTCTGCTGAGGAGAATGGTCAAGCTCTTGCTCAGAGAAGACACAAGAGGAAAAGAAAAAAGCTTTTAGAGAGAGCTGCCTTAGAAAGGGAGAAAGGTAAGCTGCAAAGCCTTAAGTCTCAGCGCTCAGGGGGGGTCACCTCTTGCTCACTTCGGGGTTGAGAGAGGGGAGGTTTGTTCTTTTAAGTTAGAGCCGTCTTATATAGCCCAGGTTTCCCTCAAACTCATGATCTTCTGCCTCTGCCTCCAGAGTGCTGGGGTGCTATACCAGCAGCACTGCACCCACATTCTCTAGGCTCTGTTCTTTTCTGTGCAGCACTGGTCCCGTGGCTCTCTGGGTGGCAGGTGCATGTCACCAACCACAGTTAGTTTTTATGTGGGTTCTGTAGATCCAAACTCAAGTCCTCCTCTTTTGACAGAAAGCACTTTACCTACCAAACCATCTGCCCAGCCCACCGTAGCAGCTCTGTGGTGAGACCCTGTCTCTAAAGGAGTGTGCTGTGATGCTGTACACCTGTATTCCTGCCACTCGAGAGCAGGAATCAGTTCCTACAGCAACCTCGGCTGCACGGCAGATTTCAGGCCAGTCTGAACTACCTGAGACCCTGGCTGCCGGTGGTCGCCATCAGGGCTCTGCATCATCAGTCTGCATTTTTGTAGGAAACACAGTATCTCCTGCTGGTGAAGAGGACAACGGAGGCCACGTTCACAAGAGGAAAAGGAAAAGGAAGAAGAGGAGCCACTTCCAGCCTGACACTCAGGGCCTGGACGCTGCTGTCATGCCCGCAGTACCAAGTGCTGACACCGAGCTCGATTCTGCCCAGACGCAGGCCCCACAAGCATGCGTGACTGATCCTACAGCAGAGGCTGTGCCCAGCATCGGGGAGAACAGCTCCGAGCCTACACCCATCACACCCACACACAGTAAAAGGAAACGGCTGAGAAAGAAGAACCTGAAGGCCCACAGAGAGGTCTGGAAATCCACCGCTTCACCTCAGGAGGCCACGGCACAGAATGACCCTGTCGGTGGGCATCCTCAGAGCTCTGCTGCCCACACTTCTTCCTCAGAAGGTGTCCAAGCCCCAAAAAGGAAACGGAAACTGGGAGCTTTCCTTGTCAGCAGTGGCAACTTAACCGTACCGAAGGCAGGTACCCCATCAAGCCAAGTGGAGGGGAGTGATGGCCAGACCACCGTGCCCCGGTGCAAGAGGTCACAAAAGAAGATAGCATCCAGCACCCTTGAGCCCTGCAGTCTGTCCAGTCAAAAGACAGCAGTCTCAAAAAAGAGGAAAAAAATGAAGCTGATGACAAATGGTGTGTTGGAGTCCAGCGCCGGGCAGATCCAAGCTCTGGTAAGATGGGGAGGGCCCAGAGCTCGGGGGCTGGGCTTGAATAGCTGAGCTCAGAGGACTCGGCTGTCTGCTAGGGATAGGGCTGGGGTGGGGGGTAGGCACACCTCGGCCAAGCAATGGTCAGGGTACACTGCTTTCTAACCACTCTCACCAACAAGCAATTGACAGGTTCTGGTCTCAGTGGCCAAATGCAGCTGCTCCGTTCAGTGCCTTACTCCCCCTCTTCACCACTGATGTCTCTTTGGACAGGAATAGATAGACATGGTGATAAGGAACTCAGTCAGGCCCACAAAGTTGCTCTCTTGGTCCACTGCCCAGCCAGCCGCTGTGGCAAGGGGCTCTCACGTCTGGGTTAATGAAAGGATTTTCTTTCTCTATGGACTTTAGAGCTGTAAAGGACCTGAGCTCTCTTGCCTTGTACCCTGTTTAGAAAGCGTACTGCCTCTGCTAGGCTGCACATATAGCAAACATACCACAGCATGTGCTCACTGCTGTGGCCCATCAAGCCACCGAGAGAGTGACTCTCTGGCTTTACAGGGGGACATCAGACCTTGTTCAGCACCAGTCCCTACACACACTGCTCGGCAGTGCCTGTGACACCGAAGCCCATCCCTGAGCAGGTGAGTTGATGGGTAGCCAAGGAGAACAGAGCACTGGGCTGGCCTGGACATCACCTCAGCCTGGATCCAAGCCTGCCCTCGGAAGAGGCGCCTCTTTCTCCATAGCCTGAGTCTCATGCCCTTGGCAGCTGGTCTTGGAATTGGGATGATTGCCAATGAGTTGGGGTCCAGGGAGGTTGCTGCTGTCTGTTCCTGGGCTAGGGTTGCTTCGGGGCAGGCCAGAGGAAGGCTTGCTTCAGCAAGCGAGGCACCAAGCTCCAGCCAAACAGCCAACATGGTGGCTCCACACTAGGCTACCCAGGTGTGGGCCCTGAGCCTGAGCCGCATAGCAGCCTTAGCCTCCACACCAGACTCACAGCCCACATAGAAAAATGAGTTCTCGTCGGGTGGTAGTGGCGCACTCCTTTAATCCCAGCACTCTGGGAGGCAGAGGCAGGTGGATTTCTGAGTTTGAGGCCAACCTGGTCTACAGAAAGAGTTCCACGACAGCCAGGGCTATACAGAGAAACCCTGTCTCAAAAAAAAAAAAACAAATCCAAAAAAAAAGAATGAGTTCTCACTGAGGGGGTGAACCTTGGAAGGAACAGTTATTCAGAACACAAAGTTAGGGGGGAGGGAAATGGACTTTACTGCTGAAAAGCCACTGTGGTCCCTGCTGGCATGGTGCCAGCATGGAGGTCAGCACTGCACTGAGCAGGGGAGTCTTCCCAGTGGGCTACAGGCTGAGGAGCCTGGGGTGGGTCGGCCTCCAGCACTTCCTCACTATGCTCTCCTGGTGTGAGCCTGGCTAGATGCCATGACAGGATCCTTCCTCAATTTCTCATCCCTCTCACAGGGAAGCAGCAAGACTCTGAAGAAGCCACTGAAAATGGAGGACGACTTTGTGAAGTTTGACACTCAATTCTTACCAAAGCCCCTGTTCTTCAGGAAAGCCAAGAACAGCTCTACCATCCGTCCCCAAGGTCCTGCTGTCCAGGTGAGCCCTCCACAGGGACATGCAGGCAGTGTGCTGAGATCTGGGTGTAGGGCTCTGGGCTGGCAGAGCCCAGCTTCCTCCTGACAGCCTGCACAGGGACGCACCAGGTGGAGGGAGGGAGCAGCACGCTCAGGAAGGAGGCCTAGGTCCTGGGCAGGGCTCAGCCCAGCTCTTAGAATGTGAAACCAGTTGGCTTCTGGAGACACTGTTGATGTGTGGGTAATTTGAAGTCCTTACATGCAGTGTTGAGTTGATCTACGGTGGGGTCCCAGTGGTAGAGCATTTGCTTAGCATGTATCAAGGCCTTGGGTGCTATCTCCAGCAAAGATTTTAAATTCATATCCATCACCCATTGAAATAGACCCCATTTCAACCCCAGTTCAATCAGTTGTATGTGAGCAGCAAGTTCAGCTTAGAACAGCTTAGACGGTCTGGGCCTGCCCAGTGGCGTGGCTGGGAAAAGTCCTTCCCACCCAGGTCTGAGGACCTGAGTGTAATCCCCAGAAAGCAGGGTAGGAGCAGAAGTGGCCCCAGAACGAGCTCCTCTGGCAGCTCACACACGGCGTCACACCGTTCACAGTAATAGTAAATAACTCTTACAATTCTGGAACAAAAAGGAAGGTGGTTTTTGACATATATCCTTATAATTTTGGCTGATAAATTTGAGGCTCTGAGCATCCTTATCCCTCTTCACTGTTTTTCAGTGTCTAATTTGGGAAATCTGTGCATGCGTAAAAGTAGTTTGTGACGGTTCTGGGCAGAAGTCTGGTAGTGCAGTCCATTTAGGCTACAGCATGCTGCCCCATTAGCCTTTGTGTGTATGCAGATCAGGAAAAATACTGCAAAGGCCCTCCCTGGCTAAGTTCTTCAGAAAAATCCCAGGCAAGGAGGCTGAGCACCTGTGTTACCATGGTTACTGCTTTGTTGTTCTGCAGCTGAATAAAACACCCTCCAGTTCCAAGAAAGTCACCTTTGGATTGAACAGAAACATGACCGCAGGTGAGTGGGTGGCCTTCTGTAAAACTTCTTGGGACCAACTAGCTAGAGCTAGCTAGGGATTCCCCAGCAACCAGATACTGCCCTCCTCTCCTCTCTGTTTCCGGGTCAGTCAGACAATGCCAAGGTAGCTTTCCTCACAGATGATTTGTGAGTTGCTGAAGAAGGGAGAGATTGAGGGAGAGGGAGGGGGATGAGAATGTAAGAAAGAGTTTAGGTAGGGGTGTTGTTTGGCTTTTGAAGATAGGAAATGTCTATGTAGCACTGGCTGGGCTATCCTACAGCTCATGATATAGACTAGGCTAGTCTCAATTCAAAGAGATCTACCCACCTATGCCTCCTGAATGTTAAGATTAAAGGTTGGGAGAGGTTTCTTAGGACCATCTTCGGCCACCAGGAAAAGATTGTGATGGGAAGCCATTTGTCCAGGTGCTCTCTGGTTCTGTCTCAGAGGCTAAGAAACCCTGGTTCCTGGCTCGGCTGTAGCCACACTGCCCACTACATAGTGGACCACCCTTACTATTAGATCAAAGAAACCAGGTGGCTCTTATAAGGGCTGGCGGGCTGGCTGGCTGGCTGGCTGGCTGGCTGGCTGGCTGGCTGGCTGGCTGGCTGGCTGGCTGGCTGACTGGCTGGCTGGCTGGCTGGCTGGCTGGTTTTGAGGAGTCTAAGTATGTGCCTGCACCTGGCCTGGAACTCAGAGAATCACAATCCCTGCACTGGCACTTACTACCACATGCTAGTATTTTTGAATTTCATATGAATTTAATACCTTATTTGTGTGGGCAAACAGCTCTGTTTGCATGAGTGAGCACAGTGGGTTTGGAGGGCAAGCAGAGAGTGCAGGAAGGGGTGAAGAGCAAACGCCTCAAGCCGAGCAGTCCAGCCTGCAGAGCTGGAGGGGAAGCAGTCCCTGCCGAGCACATGCGCAGACACACCCATCCCACAGCAAACTGCAGGACCCACCAGCTGCACCGCACACGCTCCCTCCCTCCCTCCCTCGCTGTGTCTAGGTGTCTCCTGCATTTCAGGGCCTAGGGAATGTGAGCCTGCGCACCTGGAAAGAGCAGCTATGACACAAAACTCAATAAACTAAGTAAATAGCCTTACTTTCTTTTGGGACAGAATTTAAGAAGACAGACAAAAGTATCCTGGTCAGCCCCACGGGGCTCTCCAAAGTGGCCTTTAACCCTGAGCAGAGGCCACTGCACGGAGTGCTGAAGACCCCCACAAGCTCCCCAGTCTGCACTCCTCTGTCAACCATGAGACTACCAGCCACCACCCCAAAGAGAAGGCCGAGGGCTGCGGACTTCTTCTGAGAGCCAGAATCCCTTTTTGAAGACTGCTTTTATACTGGATGTTCTATAAATTATAACTTTTAAATGTGGGCTTTTAATTATTTTACAAATATCCACAAAAGGGACAAATGTTCTGAACCTGGACCACAGGCCTCTCCTGCTAGGCTCGCAGCCCGCATCTGAGTCCGTACACACCCTCACCAGAAGGGCCGAGCACTGTTGGTCCGCCGAGCCCCCCTTGGTGCCCACCACTGCACCTACCGCAGTAGCCGGCCTTTGCGGACGGCTGCAGTCTCAGTCTCCTTGTGAAAGCATGTCAACTGTGGGCCGGCCAGCTGCAGTCGGGCAGGCGTTCAGCTCTCTCCTGGGACTGACTGAGGCCGAATGAGCAATAGTGTAGCTTCTCTACGGGTGACCAGCCGGAGGGTGGGCAGGTGTGAGGTGGGGAAAAGCCACTTTTCTCCGGGGCTTTTCCTCCTCTGCCTGGCCTGATCCTGTCCCTGTCTTCCTACCTCTATAGCAAGCCTAAAGTGTCTTTTCAGGAGGGCCAGTGCCCCCCAGGCTGCTGCCCACATTAGCACATTGTTTTCCCAGGGCCTCCCTGACTGCACCAGCGGGGTCTGGACTCCAGGCTCTTGCATGTCCCAGAAGTTGGTTGCCTGGGAATGGGTGCCCTCACACCTGCCTGTTAACTGCCTCCATGGTTTTGAACAGTTCTTGTAGCTTAGTGCAGGACCCAGGGAGCACTCAGACGTCCACCGAAGCACATCTGGCTCCTGCTTTAATGGAAACCTACTTGGTGGTCGCTCTTGTTTAAGGAAACTCCCTTGGGTCCGCGGGGTGAAGAGGCCTTAGCATTGAGCACAGCACGGGGGGGGGGGGGGGGGCAGCACAGCAGGGGGCCCAGTGACCGGGCTTACCATTAGGAGCTGCAGGTTTGACATGGCAAGACAAAGGCCGTGGATCTCAAGCACTGAGAGCTCTGAGTTTGCAGACTGTGCTCAGGATAGCCCCAAGTACATCCTACTGTGTGCACCCTGTGCCAGAGCCTTGCTTTTCACACCACTGCTCCTCAGAGGACTGCAGCTCACTACTGCTGGGATTGCAGAGTTCGCGCACCCGCCTCTGGCCTCGCCCCATGCAGTCAAGTGGTCCATTTCCAAGTCTTGAACCAACTGACTCCCGAAGGCCATTCCCCACTGGAATGGCGTCGTGACTTTGTCCTTTGCCTGCTCAGTCATAAAGTATATCGATAGGCCGTAAAAATGGAGATGATGTATTGCTAGTGTCACAGGTCATGTGCGGTGTCACTTGTGGTTGCATGGTTGCAGCGTGCTGAGTTTGACGGTTGCATTCAAAACTAAAACCTGTGTAGAAAGGTCAAGGCAGCAAACGCCTCACTTCTTATTTAAAAAGTTCAGTGCGTCCAGCCATTTTCTGTTTGTTAATATAGCCAAGTGGGTCGTGCAACCCAGTGGTGTGGAGCAAGACACAAGGCAGCAGCAGTGGAAACCACCTCACACCATTTTCATGAATGCGGCCCATCCTGAGGGACCGAGAGTGACCTTGAAGCACACCTTCTACCAAAACTGCTCCCGGGACAGAGGGTGAGACCTCCTGTGCAAAACACAGGAAGGCTCTGCCACATAAAGGAATGTGTTTAGAATGTCATCTTGGTCCTCTTCAAGTCCAGAGAAGCAAATCTTAGTGCCGGTGGACCTAGTAAGTGGTGTAAGACTATCTCTTGCCATCCTTAGTATGGATGCAGTCAGTTCTGCACAATTTGGTTTCAAACTAACTTTTCTTTCCCTTTAAAAAAAAAAATAAGGTCTCAGTATGTATCCTATCCCACACCGGTGGTCCTCCTGCCTCAGCCTGGCTAGTGCTGGGACACTCACCTTTCTGAACCGAAGCACAAGAAGCAGCACGAGGCGGGATTGGAAGGCAGAAGTGGGTCTGTGTTTCCTCTAACTGCCGCGGGACAGTTTGTTTACGATCAAATTGTATTGGTGTCTCCAGGGCTGCTTGGTACAAATCAAAGCCAAGACCAATTAAAAGAAATGTGTTTCTATCTTCAGATTGGTCTTTATGTCGACTCTGTATATAAAAATGGACCTCTGGGAATCACTGTAATGTCAGGGTCTGGAAAATTCAGGCATCTGTTTTGAAAGCAGGACACAGCAGGTACCTGTCCCCATTTCCCCAGAGCTTGCTCAGCCAAGGCAGACTTGTCCTGTCCTGGGACAGCTCACTACCATTCTCTGTCCAAAGCAGAGGATCTGTGTCCTGAGTACAGTTCCCCATCTTCACCACAGGGAGAACACTCATGCACCCAGTCACAGTCTAAATGTTTTAAGATAAAAACTCACTCAAAGTTAGCTAGAGGAAAACAAAGGAAACCTGGGAAGATTTCCAGCCTACCTCAGGAAGGAGTGTAGCAAACAGAGGTTGGAAGGCTCTCCATGGGTTAGAGTACTCAGAAAACCAGGACCCATTCATACAACAAAAATACCCTTTTAGACCTAGCATGATAGAAAGTATATCAAGAACTTAAGAAGTGGAGGCAGACCTCTCTGCATGACAAGTTCCAGGACTGTACTGAGACCCTGCTGGGTTTGTTTTGTTTTTTTTGAAAAATTTATTTTATCTATGAGTACACTGTAGCTGTCTTCACACACGCCAGAAGAGAACATCAGATCCCATTACAGATGGTTGTGAGTGACCATGTGGTTGCTGGGAGTCAAACTCAGGACCTCTGAAAGAACAGTTGGTGCCCTTACCCACTGAGCCATCTCTCCCTCCTCAAGACCCTGCCTAAAAATAAGAATAATTGGCTAGGATGTAGCAAAGTGATAAAGAGGCCTAGTTGGTAGGCAGCTGTGACCTGATTTCCCAGCCTTCCCCGTATCACACGTAGTCCTAAGGACTTAGTTTGTTGTGTATCTTGAGGTGGTTGTGAGAGAGGCTCACTTAGTCACACTTAGTCACACTTGGCCTTTGCTGTATAAAAGGGAGGAAGAGGCCACTGAGAGAAGCCACATGCTCTGCCACACTGGTAAGCCTTCTTAAGATGTGTGGACTAGAGTGTGGCCAGACTTAAGTGTGACTCCGGGAGATGACAGACCAACTAGCATTTCCCCCTCTGCCCCAACACAGTTCTCTTCAGCCAGGAAGTAGTCCCTGCATTGCCTTAGCACGGTCCCTGGTGGGCGGGGTTGGTCTGTGGCGGAATTTCCCTATATAATTTAAACAGTCTTCAAACTCAGACTCACCCTCCAAAGTTTGGTGATGGTCACTCGCCATGACACCTACACTGGGACCTTTTAGTGAGTCTCACTCTATAGCCCACTAGTGAACTCTTGACAGCCCCACCCCAGGGGGGCAGTATAGGTCATGACCTGTGGCAAGTGCCTTGCTGGTGGGCTCCTTACCGTGACAGCTCCAGAGTTCTCCCAGGTTCCTCATGAACCAAACCTACAACAGTTTTAGGTAAGGAACACACACACACACACACTGACAGTATCAGGATATGAATCCTGAATCCCTATAGCTGGAAAGGCAGCCCTGGCAGTTCAGAGCAACTCAAGTAACACAGACCAGCATGTTCTCTAAGAACACACCAAGGAGCCCATCCTCACCCAGTCAGGGCTCGGAGCCAGGCACTGTGGGGACACAGTGCATCCCAACAAAGCACCATTCCCACAGAGGTCCTGCAGCTTATCAAGGACAAACTCACCAGACCTCTCTCTGAAGCTGTGGGTATAACTTAAGACCTGAGAGGTCAGGACAGACTCAGGTTGCAGCCATGACGGGGTTAGCCCAGCAAGTAGACAGAGCCATGAAGGGAATTTGGCTGTTCTCCATTCCCAACCACTGTGTCTCTATAAATAAAACCTGAGCCAAGCAAAAGTTTAGTTTAAAAGCCCAGTGCAGCTGAGTCTGTGGTCTGAACACTAGGGTGGAGACTGCAGGATCTCAAGGCTAGCCCAGGCTACATCAAGAGGACGTGTTTCCAAAACAAAATGAAAAACCTAAAACTTCAAAGCTGCAGGGAGAAAGTTAACTGGACTTGTGTTCTCTGAGCCCTCAGAAGTTGCCAGCACTTCCTATGATCATGAGAGACTCCTTGGGACTGGGCAGGACACCTCTCAGGCAGAATACCAGCTGCCAGCAAGCATAGTGACAAGTGGCAGCTACAGCCCTTCTTGTAGAAAGTGAATACTGCTGGGCCCATGGATCCGACCTGTGTACCTGTGGAGGAAGCCGGGCTGGGCGGGAGAGTCCTTGGTCCTTCCCGGCAGCTGGAAGCACTGTGAGGTCTGTTCCATTGCTCCAGCACGGCGGGTTTTGATAAGAGACAGCCCAGGATTTTAAAGCTTTATTATAGGAAAGTAGAGGGAAAGAAAGGAGATAGAAAAGTAAAGCGAGAAAGAAGAGATAGAGGGGTGAGAGCCGGCCATGACCACGTGGGAAGAGGGGAGAAGAATGGGGAAGAGGGGGAGACCAGGGAGAGTGGGCAAGAAAGTAAAGAGGGACCAAGCAGCCCCCTTTTATACTGGGCAGGGCTACCTCAATATTGCCAGGTAACTGTTGGGGTGGAGTCCAGCCAGAACACTAGGGACCTGGGGTGTGGCCCTACGTGACTGATGCCCATAGAGAATAACATCAGTTTTAGACGGAAGTTAATCAATCTAGAGAGACGTTGTGTTTTCCTTACTATCATGGAATTTCCACCAAGTTCAACAGCCATTTGGCTTTGGCGAGTTGATGGGAAGTGAGCTGTGCACAGGCAGCCTGGTCCCAGGTAGAACAATGACTTTGGAACACACCCCACACACACAACCTAGTGGGCGGAGCTTCCACCTAAGTGGGATGGAAGGAGTTTGGTCACTGACCCCTCGGCCCCTGTCACAGTTACAGCTCCCCACAAGAGAGGTGTGTGGCTGTCAGTCACACAGGAGCAGTACCAAGCCTTCCCACAAGTAAATAAGGTTTCCCCAAGCTCTCAGTCCAAGTCAGTGAGAAGTACCTGCTGCCAAACCCTGAATCACCCCAAAACTGTATATAAACCCTATCCTGAATCCTGTGAGGATTAAAGGTGTGCGAGAACTACTGTCATCTGAGAGCTGTAACACAAAGGAAGAGGTCTGCTCTCCTGAAATGCCACCAGCAGCTCTGCTGCACTCCTCCCTGGCTACGCAGCCTCTGTCTGTCCACCAGACCCTACTCAGCATTAGGACCACGCGGGTAACCAAGATGCTAGCACGGGAAGACTGCGGTAGAGTCAGCAGCTGCTGCAGCTGCTGAAGTGACTTCCCCCCAACCCTGCTCACCCCCTCCCATCTGCCAGAACTCTCACACCCAGCCAGGTCTCGGCCCCATAGGCCCACAGAGTACAGTGGGCCTCATTGGGCTATCCTGGGGCAAACACATCTGGCCCCTGCCAAGAGCACAGTGACAAGCACCGAGAGACACAGGAAAGACGTTCACTATCTGAGGGCAGAGGCTCCCCAGGATGACGGAGACCCCAGCAGTGCCACAGGAGTCACAGTCTCAAGCCACTGCCCCTTCTAGCCCCCCATTTTCCTAGAAGATACTTTACTCACTCAACCACTTAGGTTTTAGACAGACTCTGACTATGTAACCCTGGCTATATCAGAACTCACTATGTAGATCAGGCTGGCCCCAAACTTACAAGATATCTGCCTGCCTCTGCCTCTGCCTCTGCCTCTGCCTCCCCAGGCCTGGGTTTAAAGGTGTGCACCAGCACATTTTTTTTCTCTTATTGGCAGGATCTCTCTGGGAAGCTCTGATTGCCCTGACATTCCCTATGTAGCCCAGGCTAACTTTGAACTTGTGGCAAACCTCCTGTTTCAGCTTCCCAAAGCCTGAGATGACAGGCATGACCCACTTGCCTAGTGGGCACACTTTTTTTTTTTTTTTGGATTTGGTTTTTTCGAGACAGGGTTTCTCTGTATAGCCCTGGCTGTCCTGGAACTCACTCTGTAGACCACGCTGGCCTCGAACTTAGAAATCCACCAGAGTGCTGGGATTACAGGCATGCGCCACCACCGCCTGGCTGTGGGCACACTTTATAACAAACAAAAACTGGGTGCAGGGACATAGACCTGTATCTCCCACCCTGAAACTGAAGCAGAAGGATCCTTGAACCTACAAATTCAAGACTAACCTGGGCATCATTGTAAGATTATCTTAAGGTATAACCCACAGGAGGGGGGGGGGTCAGCTTAAGGGGGAGGGGGGAAGGAAAGGGAAGCTGGCAAACTATGTTAATTGAAATTTATTCTGAAGCCAGGCAGTGGTGACGCACAGCTTTAATCGCAGCACTTGGGAGGCAGAGGCAGGCAGATTTCTGAGTTCCAGGACAGCCAGGGCTATACAGAGAAACCCTGTCTTGGGGAGAAAGAAAGAAATGAAAGAAAGCAAAGAAAGCAAAGAAAGCAAAGAAAGAAAGAAAGAAAGAAAGAAAGAAAGAAAGAAAGAAAGAAAGAAAGAAAGAAAGAAAGAAAGAAAGAAAGAGAGAGAAAGAAAGAAAGAAAGAAAGAAAGAAAGAAAGAAAGAAGGAAGGAAGGAAGGAAGGAAGGAAGGAAGGAAGGAAGGAAGGAAGGAAGGAGAAAAGAAAGAGAAGGGAAGAAAGAAACAGAAGAAGGAAGGAAGGAAGGAGAGAGAGAAAGAAATTTATTCTGAAATATCAAAAAGTGATCATTTCAACGTGTAATCCATATAAAAAGTGGAGGAGCTGTGCAGCAATGCTGCCGCAGGCCCAGAACCCCACATGGACCCGCATCCCAGACACGTGTCCCAGGGAGCCAGTCCGCTCGTGTCTCACAGCCGCGATAAAGGCCAAGGCTGCTCTATATCCAGAGGTGAAAGGATGTTATCCAGCGATAAGCTGGGCGGGAACAGAGGGAACCCTGACGCAAGGTCTGCAGAGAGGTAACAGGCATGAAGCCCCGGGACAGCAGAGGACGGAGGGCTGACCGGGTACAGTCCAGTCAGGAAGGCTGTGGAGACCCGTGGGGACATGCAGGAGCCTGACACTTCAGAGGCTGCCAGAGTCCAGGAGAGGTTCCGTGGTGGCCTCTGGGGATGGATACAGTGGAGGAAGAGATGGGACTGGGCCCCAGCTGGAGGAACAGCTGGACTTGAGGCTCCAGGAAGGCAGGGGAAGGGCTGCTTTGGTTGGTGGAGGAAGTGACAGGGAGTAGACAGGGAGGTCACTACTGAAGTGTCCACCACGCCATCATCTCATATTCTTACCCTGACTGTGCCATGGGTCACCTGGGTGCTTGGGTGCTGGGCACGTGACCTGTACCTATAAGCTCAGGACTTGGGAGCTGAGGCAGAAGGATTGCCATGAATTCCAGGCTAGTCTGAAGTACAGAGTGAGGCCTGTCTCAGAAAAGGAAGAAAAAGAGAAGAGGGGAGAGGAGGGAGGTGAGGAGAAAGGGTAACGACCAAAGAGGAGAGAGAGGAGGAAAAGGCGCCCTGGGAGCAGACAGCCTTTGACCTCCCCTCCTGACAGGCAGGGCAGCCTCCTGCATCTGGTGGAGAGCTCTCAACAGGGACTTGAGGGTCTTCTGAACCGCGGGGCTGTTTCCATAGTAACCCCTCCAGAGAATCTCCCCCAGTAAGTCAGTCTTTCTGGGCCACACAGAAGCCACTAGGCCACGGGCAGCCGATAGGGATGCAGGCAGCTATAGGGAGGGAGGCCAAGGTCCTGGAGCCAGGCCGAGGTAGGAAAGCTGGCCTCGCTCTCTGTGTCTGGTGGCTGGGGTCTGGGAGATGCCCCAGCAGTCAGCTGGACCCACCTCGCCACAGGGACAAGTTTCACTGCAGAAGCAGATCATTCTGAGTCCCTGGCTTCTGCAGGAGGGAGGCCCGAGCAGGGGCTGGGCCACCCGCGTCTTGATGGACACAGCGCTGGTGTTCCTCCCAGGCTCAGAGCACGCCTTTTGTTCTTGGGACTCGCTGCCTTTCTGAACCCAGGCTAAAAATTGCTTCAGTTCTTCCTGGAGTTGTTACTCATCGCCTGGTGACTAATGCTTCGGGGTCCGTCAATCTTTAAATCCTGTTGTTATTTCCCAGCGTTGGGTCTCAGGAACAAAAGCTGAGGAGGTATTCGACTGGAAGTGACCAGATGGCGGTCCTGCTTGAGCTGCACCTTCCAGAGGGTGGGCAGTGTTGATGGCACCGCAGCACAGCGGCCGTGATAACTCTGGGAAGGCAGTGGCCTGTCACTCATCTGATTTCCCAGAATGCAATTTGCACCTTAAGGCAGTTGCATGAGTTGAATATGAGTAGTAGTTTGAGTTCTAGGCCAGATTGGTCTACCTAGTGAGTTCCAAGTCTGCCAGGGACGCACAGAGAGACTCTGTCTCAAAACTAATTATTAATTATTAATGTCTGGGTTTTGGTCATGTGAGCACACACCTACAATTCCAGCACTCATGAAGCTGAGGCAGGAGAATCATTAATTGAAGATCAGCACTGGCTACACTGGGAGATTCTGACTCCCAAAATAAGGTCAAGAGGATGCCTCAGGGGAGAAAGGGGCTTGCAGCTAAGCCTGATGACCTGAGTTCAAACCCCAAGACCTACTTGGTGGAAGGAGAGCTCCACTCCCACACATTGTCCTCTGACCTCTACAGCATTCCTGCTTTTAGCTCTGAAGTGCAAGGCCTCCTTGACTAAGAACGCCCTCATTCCACCCCTGGCATCCGTCCAGGGCACAGCCATGTAAGTGACACTCGGAGCTTTTGTCTTCTCTCGTTCTGTCCCCCTGTCTGTGAGGATGTCCTGCCCAGAACGCGTTCCTGCCTTCATCCTGCCAGGATCCTGTGCCCAGCAGCCTGCAGATCAGACCTCATGAGAGAGATGTTTTGTGGGTTCCGACTCAAGCATCAGAGAAAGGAAGGCCGTGCTGAACAGCGGAGGTGGAGGGAGAAGTGAGGGCGCTGCATCAGCGATGGCGCTGAGTTGTCCCCTCCCCAGGACCTTCCACCTGCACCCCTGAGGGGTTAGGAGGTGCCTCTGACCCCTGGTGGGTTTCTGAGTTGAAGAGCCAACTGAGTTTGGCACAGACAGGGTGTCAGGCCCCCCACCTGCTGGGGCTCACCCTCAGACCCCTCCAGCCCCAGCGAAGGGCCGGCCCCTCCAACAGGAGAGCTTGGGCTTCCTTTAGCCTTTGCAGGCCCAGGCAGCAGCTTTCTGGGCATGTGCAGATGTGCTGCCCTGCTGGGGCTGGAATGAACCTGGAGGACGGCCATTCCTGAAGCCTTGGAATTCCTCTGCGCTAGCTCCCCCCTTGTGTCTGCTTTGACTGAATCTGATATGCAAGTATTTGGGGTTTAAAGGATGTGCTTTTTTAAAAAAAGATTTATTTATCATATGTAAGTGCACTGTAGCTGTCTTTAGACACTCCAGAAGAAGGTATCAGATCTCATTATGGTGAGTGAGCTACCATGTGGTTGCCGGGAACTGAACTCAGGACCTCCGGAAGAGCAGTCGGTGCCCTTAACTACTGAGCCATCTCTCCAGCCCCCACCCACGGATGTGCTTTCTTTATATGTTTTGTTTCAGACACAGTTTCTCTGTATAACCCTGTCTGGCCTGCAGCTTGTCAGGCAGACCAGGCTTGTCCCCAGCTTCAGGTGGTTCTCCTGTCAGCTTCTCACAAATACTGGGTCTCCAGGCTCGTCCTATAATTCTTGCCCAGAAGTCTGTCTTTGTGGTGGTAGGAGGCAAGCCTAGGAGTCACATTTGCCACCCGTCCTGCCCTGCCTTGCAGTTTTTGTCAGAGGATTTTGTGATTAGCCCAGGTTGGCCTAGAAACCACTGAGGTCCTTCTTTGTCTTCTAAATGTGGTCACAGACAAGTGCCAGCACTAACAGTTTCTTGTCTTCCTCTCCTCTCACCATCACGGGTCACGGACCCTTCTCCGTGGAGACGAACATGCCACTCCGAGTAATTTGAACCACAATTCTGGAACATGTGCGTTCCTATTTGTCTCAAAATAAACTACGTCCTTCCTTCCTCACTTTTTTGAAGATCAGGACAATTTTATTATAGTTTTCAAAAGAGAGAGAGAAAAGAACGAGGCTACCAAGTTGTAAGTGTTGGCAGCTGTCGGGAGAAGGCAGTTGGAAGAAGAAAGACACAGTTTCCAAGTTCGGGTCCAGCCACGGAATTCAACAAACAGCTGCGTGGCGGAAAGGGGAGGGGAGGGGCTTCAGGGAGTGAGAAAGCTCAGGGCGAAGGCGTGTGGATGCCTAGGCTTTTGGCCTATATCCAAAAGAAAAGTCGATCGAAAGGCCTGCTACTTTGTTTCATGTCAACTTTTGACAGCTAGAGTCATTTGGTAAGGGAGATGCTGAACGGAGAAACCGCTGTAAGATTGGCCTATAAGGAAGTCAGTTATACATATTCTACATTAGTGATTGGTGGGGGAGGGCCCAGCCCATTGTGGGTGGAGCCGTCGCTGGCTGGAGGTCCTGGGTTCTGTAAGAAAGTAGGCTGAGCAAAGCCATGAAGAGCAAGCCCGTTAGCAGCTTCCCTCCATGGCCTCCCTGAGTTGCTTTTTGCAATCACGTGTTGTCGCAGCAAGAGAAGCCCCAACTAAAAAGAAAAGGAGAAAGTTTTAACTCGAAAGTTGCCAGGTCTCTTGGCAGAGACCCTGTAAACAAACGCATGTCTCTTGTATTTATCCATTTATTTGGTCGGTTGGTTTTGATTTTTTTTTTTTATGATGTATTTATTTTATGTAAGTACACTGTAGTACACTGTCTTCAGACACTCCAGAAGAGGGAGTCATATCTCCTTAGGATGGTTGTGAGCCACCATTTGGTTGCTGGGATTTGAACTCAGCACCTCTGGAAGAGCAGTCAGTGCTCTTAACCACTGAGCCATCTCTCCAGCCCTGGTTTTGGTTTTTGAGACAGAGTCTCTCTATACATACAGCTGCCTTACTCAAAGTTTCTTCTATTGCTGCGATGAAACACCATGACAAAAAACAAGTTAGGAAGGACAGAGTTTACTCAGCAGCTTACATTTCCGTATCATAGTTCATCATTAGAGGAAGTTGGGACAGAAACTCAAGCAGAGCAGAGCCTGGAGGCAGAAGCTGATGCAGAGGCCAGGGAGGGCAGCTGCTGACCTGCTTGCTGGGGCTGGAGCATGGCCCCCTTTGTTCAATAACATCTTCACCAGCTTTCTGTTTTCACCAGCTGGGCTGTCCTGAAATTTGCTCCGTGAACTGACCATGAACTCAGAAATCTGCGTGCCTCTCTCTCCCGGTGCTAGGATTAAAGGCAGGTACAACCTAGCAGGCCTTGACCTGAGCTTTCCTTTCCTCCTGCCTCAAGATCCAGAACACGGGTGCTCTCCATGTCTGGACTGCGGTTCATTCCAGATGAATGTCTTCCTTAAGAGCATTGTCCATGCCAGGCAGCGGTGGCGCACGCCTGTAACCCCAGCACTTGGGAGTTCAAGGCCAGCCTGGTCTACAGAGTGAGTTCCAGGACAGCCAGGGCTACACAGAGAAACCCTGTCTCAAAAAAACAACAAACAAACAAACAAAAGAGCATTGTTCAAGTATTCCTGTCTAGCCTGGAACTTGCTATGTGGACCAGGCCAGCCATGGCTACATAAAGGGACCTTATCACGCTAGAAGATGCTGAAGAGACAGGAGGACTGTGAAGAGCCAGCCTGGACTATATAGTGGTTTCCAGACTACCCTGGGCTACAGTATGAGACCCTACCTGTCTCAAGGAGCAACTCCTCAGGTGTTAAGAGAATAAACTATTCTCTTAAAATGGCATCCATGTTTCGTGTTGACAGGGGTGACCACTTGGCACAGTGTGGGTGCTGGACCAGCTCTGAGGAATTTGGTCTCCCAGAATGAGCTGGGGGGGGGGGTGTTTTTGTTTTTGTTTTTGTTTTATTTGTTTTTTTTTTTTTTTTTTTGAGATAGGGTTTCTCTGTATAGACCAGGCTGGCCTCAAACTCAGAAATCCGCCTGTCTCTGCCTCCCAGAGTGCTGGGATTACAGGCGTGTGCCACCACCCCCAGCTAGCTGGTTTTATTGATTCCCTGGAATCATAAAATCAATAAATTCACATGTTGAAACTTCATGCCCAGCGATCATACGAAGATGGGAAGGCTACAGATTGGTGAATGGAACTAATGACTCATCAAAGGTTCCAGAAAGCTGCTTTGACTTTTGTCCTAAAACCGTGTAAAAACCACACAGCCACCATCTCGGAGACAGACTGGGCATGGAGCCTGTTCACCTTGGGATTTCTAGTTCCCAGAGCTCTGAAGACAGGAATTTCTCTTTAGGAGCTGGAGAGATGGCTCAGTGGTTAAGATCACCGACAGCTCTTCCAGAGGTCCTGAGTTCAATACCCAGCAACCACATGGTGGCTCACAACCATCTGTAATGGAATCTGATGCCCTCTTCTGGTGTGTCTGAAGATAGCAACAGTGTACTCACATATAATAAATAAATAAATCTTTTTTTAAAAAGGAATTTCTATTTAAATGTATGAATATCTCCAGTGTGTTCTTACAGCAGCAGGAATGTGCAACATCAATATACAGGGAGGACACCAGGCATTTGTACAATACAGTACAATCCCATGGGCCCTAGACCGCTGAGATGCCTTGCTGACCTCCCAACCTCCAGGTTATAGAAAAAGGTGCATGGTAACAAAATTCAGAATGAAAAGTTTTAAGAAAAGGTGTGAAGTCAATAGAAAGAACTCTGAGTGGTGGGCTTGCTTTTGCTTTCTTTCATTTATAGTCAAGGTTGCTTTGTGTAGCCCTGGCTGCCCTCAAACTAGCTCTGTAGACTAGGCTAGCCTTGAACTCAAAGGTCTATCTGCCTCTGCCTCCCTGAGCACTAGAATTAAAAGCATGCACCAGCATTGTTCACATTGGTTGTTGATCCTGCTGCTGCTGCTTCTCCTGCTGCTGCTGCTGCTCCTGCTGCTCCTGCTGCTGCTAGGGACTTTTTTTCTTTTCTTTTCTTTTTTTTTTTTTTTGCATTTGATTTTTTTGTTTGTTTGGTTTGGTTTTTTTTTTTTGCATTTGTTTGGTTTTTTTGTTTGTTTGTTTGTTTGGGTTTTTTTTTTTTTTTTTTTTTTTTTGCATTTGGTTTTTTCGAGACAGGGTTTCTCTGTGTAGCCCTGGCTGTCCTGGAACTCACTCTGTAGACCAGGCTAGCCTCGAACTCAGAAATCCACCTGCCTCTGCCTCCCAGAGTGCTGGGATTACGGGCGTGCGCCACCACCGCCCGGCTCTCTCTTTTTTTCAAACCTTCATTTGTTTGTTTGTTTATACCTAACATAGGAAAGGGTGTGGGGAGGGCATAAGAGGGAAAGAGGGGTTAGTGGAGCTGACTTTGTACAGATGTCCTGACACTTAACTTTGTCCAGCAGCCTTGGAGCCCTGACAAGAACACCAAGTCACACACAGAGGTAGGTGACACACTGGCTGCTACACAGGCGAAAATATCCCAAGACAGTTGGTTTCTGGCTTTGTGTCCCCTCCCCCAACGTTTGAGCTGGGCTTTCGAATCTCTACATTAATCCTTAGTTCTCAGCTGTGAGGTCCCTGGCACTTTGTTCTTAATAGAACAATACAGCTTCCTGTTTCCACCTGGGAGCCTCCGCCAGCCAGCACCTGGAGCATCAGAGGATCTACCTTACTTGCAGTTTCCTGATCCCAGCAGGCCACCTGCTGACAGATGAGCCAAACTTCCCCAGAACTCACCCAGAGTCTGGGAGGAGGGGCTCGCCCATACTGTTATATTGTCAGACCTCCATTAAAAAACTTTGTCCCGGCCCTCATTCTTTTCTCTACCGCCCATCTATCCCACAGCTTCTCTTGCAGGAACCCAGTTCGCAGGAGCTACAACTTTGGACCTGGAGTGTTCTGACTCACAGGCACTGGTGTCACCTGTTGGATGTAGGACGCACAGGAGTAGCTTCCTGCTGTGTGGGACTTAAGCTGACAGTTCCATAGCCACAAGTCACATTTTTTCTTTTCTTTCTTTCTTTCTTTCTTTCTTTCTTTCTTTCTTTCTTTCTTTCTTTCTCTCTTTCTTTCTTTCTTTTTTAAGAATTTTACTTATTTTATTTATGAGTATGCTGTCAATGTATTCAGACACACCAGAAGTGGGCATCAGATCCCATTACAAATGGTTGTGAGCCACCATGTGGTTGCTGGGAATTGAACTGAGGACCTCTGGAAGAGCAGTCAGTGCTTTTAACTACAGAACCATCTTGATGGTAATGGACTGAACCTTTGAACCTGTAAGCCAGCCCCAATTAAATGTTGTCCTTTATAAGAGTTGCCTTAGCTGGGCAGTGGTTGCACACGCCTGTAATCCCAGCACTTGGGAGGCAGAGGCAGGTGGATTTCTGAGTTCGAGGCCAGCCTGGTCTACAGAGTGAGTTCCAGGACAGCCAGGGCTATACAGCGAAACCCTGTCTTGGAAAAACCGAAAAAAAAAAAAATAGAGTTGCCTTGGCCATGGTGTCTGTTCACAGCAATAAAATCCTGACTAAGGCCATGGCCATAGCAACTCTTGTAAAAGAAAACATTTCGGGCCCCATTATCATCAAGGTGGGAGCATGGCAGCATCCAAGCTGGTATTGTTGGGGTTCTGTCTAAGCTCCACCCCACACCTACCTGGCAATAGCCAGGTATGCCCCGCCTCACAGACCTGGCCCACTATAAACGGGGCTACTTGCCCCTCCTCTCTCTCTTTGCTCTCCGCTCTCCCACATACTCTCACCTCTCTGCCTCTTGGGCTCTCCCCCCCTCCACGTGGTCATGGCCGGCCTCCACTCCACTTCTCTACTCTCTCTCTCTCTCCCTCCCTCTCTCTCTCTCTCTCTCTCTCTCTCTCTCTCTCTCTCTCTCTCTCTCTCCCCCAATAACTCCCATCCCCTACTCTGAATAAACTCTATTCTATACCATGCCTGTGTGTGTGTGGTCCCTCAGGGGCAGAGGTGCCCAGGCAAGGGCCCGCCTGGACAGCTTCCCCCACGCCGCCTAGCCACACTCAACCCCAATCCTCCCCTTTTCAAGCTCCCTTCAGGCGTGACTCAGGAGTTGCTGACAGGTCAACATCTTATTCTAAAAGCAAACAGGAAAAGACTGGCTTCCAGGCAGCTAGGACAAGGGTCTTAAAGCCCACACCCACATTGCCACACTTTCTCCAATAAGGCCACGCCTCCAAATACTGCCACTTCCTGGGCCAAGCACATATCCACACCACCACAGCCATGGTGTCTCTTCACAGCAGCGGGACTAGAACAAGACACCAAGGATGCTTCCGGGTTGTATATAGAAAAGATGGTGATGATGTCTTGTACCAGGCACCCTCAGACGGAGGTGACACTAATGTCCCATTTGAATTCACCTGGCTTTAATTAAACGAATGTATCCATTTATTTGTATACAGCCGTATAGCAGTCACTGAACAGGTTATGTCTCTGCTCTGACCCTGGCAGACACCACCATTGCCCCACATCCTCTCTGGGGACAAATGACCAAATATGCACTCAGGAATCTCTTCTCCCTGAGAGCCTCCTTGCCTTCAGACCCACTGTTGAACTCTTCCAAAGTTTTGCACCTAAGGGCACGGGATAGTTATGGTCCCGGAACTCCCAGGCTTGAGCATCCGATGTCAAATGCTCAACTGTCAAGGAGTCAGATGGCACCAGAACTCCCGCGGCAACTGAACAGTTGGCTCTGCTCTTCAGATCCTTGCTCAGCAGCTGAGCAGACTCCATCTCCAAGTGCTTCACCCCAGAGAAGCTTGCCGCAAGCCTGAGGGCTGGCCCTGAGGCACCAGACAGTCCCCTGAGACCGAGAAGGCTGAGGGAGTAAAGGGTGACACACAGGCCACCTCAGTTGTGACCAAGCACACACTTTCCTTGCTATGCTTTCTGAGCAGGAACCACAAGGGGCCTGCTGGGGAGAAATCACCACACTAACACGACTGCAATGAAAATATTTATTTGTGGGTAGTCATAGAAGACAACAGACCAGCACAAAACAGACACAGATACACAGTGCTGACAGGTGCTCACGTCTGCAAACACGCTAACGGGACAGTACAGAGGGCTGGGGGACTTGGGCAGGAGACCACCTGGGCCTAGAGCTCACCCCTCCTACACAGCAGGGACTGAGGGGCCAACTGTGCTTTGCTCTAAAGGCCAGGGGCCTCCACAGCGCTGAGGTCTCTGGGGAGGACTAGCAGGGTCAGGCCAGCCCCACAGGTGCAACCCATCCTCCAGTTGGTCCAGGTTTGCAACACATGGGTGGCATTCTGACCGGCTCTGTGCTAGGAATGGGCAGCTATGAAGCTAAGAGCATTTGAGACGTCACCCACATCTCATCCTTCCAGAGCTTTGTCCATGAAGAATTCACCTCCATTCACAAAAGAAGGACATCACACACCACACCCCCATCATCCTGAAAATGGTCTTGGCTGTTTTGTGGGAATCACTCAGGCCTGAGCTCTGAGGAAACTTCACTTGGTCCTTCCTGCTCTGTAGGAACGAGGGAGAAGGATGTGCTAAGCCTCTGCATCCTCTACTGTGCCCTGTCACCCCCCCCCAGGACACACCCTCCTCACGTCAGGCATGAACCGGGTCCTCTGTGACAGTGTAGCTCGAAGGCTTCCAGAGCACAGGCCCAGGTCACACTAAGGTTGAAGGCACCTCCACCCGCCTGCGTGGGGGACTGCCTACCTCTGCAAGGCAGTCCGTAAGCTGCAGACATGGTTTTACTCAACATCTCGTCAGGCCTGCTGGCTCTATAGGATGGGCAGTGAGCTATGGCCAAGGTCATACCCAAGGCCTTCTGGGAGCTTCCATGCATGGAACTCAGAGTGGCAGGCCCTCTCCTCTGTTTCCACCCATCTGTAGCTCCGGGGCAGAGGCAGTCTGAGCTGACCAGGGCAGGGTGGCATCAGGGAGACGTTTTCCACGTGGAATGTGTATCCTATTGCACAAAGACCAGAAACTGGCTGGCGGTGAGCCAGGGAAGGAATGAGGAGATGCTGGCACGGGGGAGCCAAGCCACAGGCAAGGGAGGTAATACATGGAGAGGACTCCGGTTCTTCGGACAGTCTCTGCCTGGCTCAGTAGTGGGCAATCGTGAAATTGTGTTTATTCTACCAGAAAATTTAAAAGACAAGAAAAACAATTTAGGCATAGCCTTGTATGTGCTTAAAGAGTCTTACGACATGGCATAGAGTGATTTTAAAGTCAATATCCTCCTGCCTCAGCCTATATGGTACCAGACATCAGGTGTACATCACCATATCAGGCAAAAGAAAAAAAAGAAAAAAAATTCCATGATTATAAGTTTTATATGCTGTTAAATTTTAAATTTAAAATTACTCATTAAATTCTGGTTTTAAGCAAATTAAACCCGTCAGAGTGTAGGGATGGGAAAATATGACATATAAAACATTGTTTTATATTAATCACTGCATGGAAAGTGTCTGCAACAAGAATAAATCAGAGCCAGCAAGGAAACACACAGTGCGAAATGCACGGATATTTACAAACTGTCAATTCTAGCCATGCTGACCAAGCAATGGCTTCCGGGGATGTCAGGCAGGACTGGGAACACACTGAGCTCCCACCTACTTTGAGGTGTTACACAGCGTTCACAGAAAGATTTGCACAGTAAAAAACATCCAACCAAATCTCCTGGCAGAAAGACTGCTGTTTAATGGGCTGGTACCAGCCAGCATCTGTCTGGGCCTCTGATGCTGCTGTCTCTACTGCGCCCCCTGCTGGTGGATGCTGAGAGTGCAACTGGAGGCCAAAACCTCTCTTCTCTGGACAGGACTGTGGACAGGACTGGAACCTGCAGATGCCTTCAGCCACCATCTACAGCTGTCACAGAAAGTGTGGAAAAGCATGAGGACTGGCACATGCGTGGCCAGCTGCACCTCTGCCCCAGGACACGTCCACATCACTCAGAGGGTCGGGGAGTGACATTCATCAGACCTGGGGACCAGGTTCAAGCCTTCCCTGGCTCACTGCTCTCCCTACAGAGACCACAGCTCTATTGTAACCTCACACTGACCCTGCCCTCCCAGAACTGCCCCTAGGGGTCGGGGACGCCCTTTCTTAGCATCCACGGCTGGGTCATGTGGTCAGCATCCATCCCTCACATGGACAGACTTGCTTTCCTGGGCCTCTCAGTGCAGCTAGCCGCGTGGGTGATTGGAAAAGGCGCCCCAGTTGGCAGCAATAGAAGGGGCGCTGGGCTACAGCGCCCTCTGGAGGGCACACCACCAAAGCCTAGGTCTGTGCCTGTCCACTCAAACTCCAGTGCCCTCTGGTCCAGGGGGACACCCTGTCCCAGAAGAAAGGCTCATGGAGTAGCCAGTGCAAGCAGAGGTCAGGCCGGCCTGTGGTCACTGGGCGCCTGAGAACTGTGCAAACGCAGACTGATGCCCCGCCCCAGGTTAATGATCTCCCAAGGGGCTGAAAGGAGACAAAGAGCTTGGAGACGACACACCCACTTCCTTTTCCTTCACCTCACAGACAGCGCGAGGTCTGCAGTAACAGGAGCTGCCCAGGGCACACCACAGGCCTCAGCTGCTCGGGCCACCCTGCCTCCTTCAGGGGCCCTGCCTTCCTCAACAAGACAGGAGACAGCCTGACCTCTAATAGCCTGTGCTGGCCTCTTATCTCAGGTGGTGGTGGGGGTTGGGGGGACATCAGGGTAGGAACGCAGCCTGTGGGGCACACGGTCCCCTCCTTTCAAATCCCCACTTCGGCACAGCTAAGCCCAGACCGCTCCCACTGAAAAATTGAGCAGCTTTTTAAAAGTGTGCTTTAAAACTGTGCTTCTCGCCGGGCGGTGGTGGCACACGCCTGTAATCCCAGCACTCTGGGAGGCAGAGGCAGGTGGATTTCTGAGTTCGAGGCCAGCCTGGTCTACAGAGTGAGTTCTAGGACAGCCAGGGCTACACAGAAAAACCCTGTCTCAGAAAAAAAACAAATCCAAGCAAACAAACAAACAAACAAAAAACCCAAAAACCAAAACTGTGCTTCTCACAGTTGAAGAAAAGGCCGCATCATTTTTACAATCACTATCATACTGCAGAAGGAAGATGGAGGCCCAGGATTCTCTAACAGGGGCAGGCAGCGAGCTAAGAAGGATTGCATGTGGGAATTCCTCTTAGCATCCGGGAGGTTGAAGGAGATGCTTTGAGATGGAACCAAAGTCCCTAACAGGAAATGGGCAGCGCTGGGCTAATGCAGCTCATTTGAAACACATTATTTCCTTATCGTTATTCCACATTATTTCACTCTGGAAAGAGAAAGTGAGAGCCACTTCTGATCTGGATCCTAGCAGGCCAGACCCTGTCCTTGCCGGCTGGCAGGGCGCAGAAGGTTCTAGAAAGCCTTACGTCTGCCCAGGGCCTGTGCTCATGCTCAGAGCACTAATCGTTTCTTCTTAGTCACAGGCTCTGGTCCTTATCCCCTAGGCTCCAAAGTAATGTCCAATTTCTCCTTAGACCGTGGCTGAGGATGATGAGGCAAATCTCAGGAACTGAAGTCCAATGAAATAGGTGTGGGTGCTGACCGAGGTCAAGGTATGTTATGAATGGACCGTCCCACTCACAGCCTGACACAGGTCACCAAACTCTGGGAAGCAGAGGCAGGAAACTCACCCTTGAGCAGCAGGCAACGGGACATGTCACAGTCTCCTGTTGGGGTCTAAGAGCTGCCCCTATGCACACAACGTCAATCTACTCTGTAGAGGAGAAGAACTTCAAAGGACGCAGAGCGCTAGTTGGCTTCACATAAGGGCCTCTTGCCCCTCACCATGAGGTGAGCACACAATACAGAAATAGGGGTGAGTAGGGAAAGAGAAAATGCACTTAAGTCGGCCACCAGGGGGCAGAAGCCATCCCCGCCTCTCCTTCCTTGTCTGTCCAAACCCCTGTCCCCAGGAGCCTGGGGCAGGTCCACACCCGGGTGACAGTCCTGCAGGGCTGGGTGTGGCCCACAGGAGCGAGTGTGGGAAGCTTCCCTGAACTCCCAAGCTGCCCTGCGCTCAGCAGCTCAACCCTCCGCTGGTCGATTTCCTAGAATTTGCTCCCAAGTTACAGGAGACCCTGCAGACCCCCAGGCGGCCTGCAGATGTCCTGGAATGTTCAGTTCCTTACACGGTCCCTGTCACAGTGACCACATGCTTGTGCGCCTGCCCAAGCCTGGGCATAGGACACAGTCCAACAGCTGCATACGTCTGACATTCTGGGACAGCCAGAGAGCAGCAGAGACAGACACAGAAACGCCAATGCAGGAACAAGGCAAAGACCAGAATGGCAATGGAGATATTTGGCATAATTCTTCCGATGCCAATGGTTACGATCTAACCCGCTTTTAAACACAGTGCCAACACAGGCGGGATCTATACACAATCAGGGATTGTGTATGCACAGAGGCAACGGCAGCCAGTGGCCAACAGAAGGGTCCAGAGGCAGCAGGCTGGCCCCCTCCACTCATCTTCCACATACCTGTGAGGTGACACTAGGCAGGCAGAGGCCCAGAGCCTTGGGGAAGGGGCCATGGGTCTGAATCACATATTTCTACGACGGCTTTGTCATTATTATAAAAAAATAGCACAATGGCACATTTTCACGATAAGAGACTGGCTGGGACCTGCCTCTCAGGAAGGAACACAATGTCAAGTTTCAGTCATGGCTCTAAGGCAGACATTACAGCTTTTCACAGGAATGGAGACAGACACCTCAGCTCGCTGTGTGTCAGGGCGGGTGGGCGAGCATGGCCCTCACAGCACCGTGGCCTGCACGACGATCTCGGGGTCCTCGATGTCCCTTTTGCTCTGGACCATCCTCAGCTCCAGCTGAGCCGGGCTGGGCTTCTGTCCTTCTCCTGCTTCAGCTGCAGAACACGGGGAAGGTCAGAGCAGGCAGGATGGAACCTGAGACAGCCTTCCCCTCCCTCAGTTCTGAGTTCCTGATGCAGGAGGGGCTCCACACTGCCCCCTGCTGCCTCACTTCTGACAGGCAGCAGGAGGCAGAGGCTGGGAGGGAGCGCCCCTTCCCCTTGCCCACCTCCAGTCAGGGGCCACCTCCAAGGAAGGCAGAGCACAGGCAGGTACCTTTTGCACACCGGATGGTCCTCTGCAGGACGTGCTGCATGGCGGACACTGTCTTCTCACAGGCCACCTGTGGAGAGGACACAGACACTGAGCGGGGGCTGAGCGTCTCTGAACAGAGGGCAGCCTCAAGTATCAGTTCCCTCAGTCACCAGGGAGCTGGCCTCACTGTCCCTCACACCCACACTGGACACAGCTGGGCCTCCACTGGGCTGACTGCAGGACAGCCCCCACAGCGATGCTTCTGCATCAGTCTGTATCTGGAGGTCCCCCATAGCACGTGCTAGAGGCTAGACCCTCTGACGGGGTGATATTGGAGGGATGAGAGCTTCCAGAGGTCAGGCCCATGCAAGGTCTTTGCTCCCTGGATTTCTCCATGATGCACAGTCATGGGTCTCAGAGCAACAAGGCCAGCTCACCAGGGACGGATACCCCTAAAACCGTGAACAGAAGGAAACCTTTCCTCTTTATAAAGGACCTCGGGTATTTTGTTACAGCAGCGGAGAGAGGGCCAAGCAGATGCTGCAGGCTAATTACCCGCTTCCCTGTGCACTGAGATGCATCACTGGGTGGATGGGGCAGCACTGACTCAGGACTTGTCAATATTCGATGCACCTGGAACTCAGCGGGTGCTTAATTACAATTCCTGGTAATAATTAGTTTTAAAGACTCTAAAAAGGAGAGAGCTCTGGCCCACCCTGAGTTCAAGGCCAGAGGTTTGGGGGAGCCAGCCAGTACCCAGACACTCCTCAATTCCCTGACATGGACTAGAAGAGCCAGGGCTTGTCTTAGGAGCTCCACGTGAAGCTCCACAGAGTGACAGCTGCCAAACCTCTGTGGCAGGAACGAACCCCCACTGCTGCCAATCAGACAGGGCAAGTCTGGCTTGCCCTACCCCTGAGGGAGGCAGGTAGAGAGGCAGTACAGGGAAAAAGAAGTGAGCATGGTAGACTTAAATTCAGAGCCTGAGAGCCTGTCTCCTTCTCTACTATAAAGGCAAGGAGTCAGAGCTGGGTAGGAAGGTTGGTGGGACAGACCAAGGAACCCAGTTCCAGGTCCCCTCATCTAACTGCCTCCTCTAGGTCACAGCTGGTCTTTTTCTTTTTGTATTTGCTATGCTAGGATAGAACCCAGGCCTGTGTGTGCGAGTTAAATGTTCCACTGAGCCATGAGCCCAGCCCTTGTGAGTCTGCCTTCAACAGCACTGGAGTAGGACACGCTGGCTTGGAGCCACTGTGGAGCTGTGTGAAGGACCTGCTACTTGGGCATCAAGTGGCTTTTTAGCTCACAGGCCTGGAGATCACATGCAAAGACATTGCCTTGAGAGAACTCCTCTGCCCAGCCTGAGCCACACATTGAACTGCATACTGGACAAGAAAAGCCCCAGCATGATCCCCCCAAAACATCTTGGTCCCTCCTGAGCTTGAGATGTGGCTAGGGTACACCTCTAGTACCAACTTAGTCCTATCTCCACACGAGGTAAGTCTACACAAGGGTTGGACAGACAACCATAGAAAGACCTATCTCCATGACAGGACTAAGGGGGAAGGGACGACTTCAATGGGCATTCTCAACTTACTGCCTTTTTACCCCAAGGTCAGTGTCTGTCAAGTCTGGCCATGGCTACATGGCAAAAAACAATCCAGGCTAAGTGCTGGAAAAAATGGGTGGTGAGAATAATGGAATTTTGGTTTCTTAAGCACGCGCACACACACACATACACACACACACACACTCACACACACACACAGAAACACATACCACAACACATGTGCACACAGAGAGAAATATTGTGGCCTGGAGAGATGGCTCAGCGGTTAAAAGCACTGACTGCTCTTCTGAAGGTCCTGAGTTCAAATATCAGCAACCACATGGTGGCTCACAACCATCCATAATGAGATCTGACACCTTCTTCTGATGTATCTAATGACAGTCACAGTGTACTTACATATAATAATAAATACATCTTTAAAAAGAAGAGAGACAGAAATATTGTAAGAATGTGTTTTTGTCTTAATCCCAGGTATGCAATATGGGCTGGTTCAGACGGTCTGCAGCAGGTGGCTATGATTTGCCTCATGCTCTAGCAGAGGTGTGGTTTTACCAGCTGCATATTTTCTCCCTTTGTGTGCCTTTTGGAATTCTGGGAACTTTTCAGAGGGTATATACATAGTAGGGCCAAGGGTCAGGTTAGTGGTTAGTGGTTGATCACAGGGGTTGTTTGTGGTTTGTGAGTGGTCATGCTCAAAGAAGAAACAAGAAAGAGATTAAATTCAGCTCTCTCTCTCTCTGTCTCTCTCTCACACACACACACATACACCTTTATTTTTCATTCTCTCCTCTCCAATGTTAGGGGGTAAAACCAGGGGGATAAAGAATGCAAGCAAGAAGAACACACAAATTAGGAAAGACCAGCTACACAAGTGGCTCTTGGGTCACCAAAGCGGTACCTGGAAGGCTGCATGGGCCCGGGATTTCTGGCTGACTCCGGTGGGAAAGCTAGTTTATATCCTTTAATGTTCTCATTAATTTACTTTTTGCTGTCTGAGGGTCACAGCTCAGGTCGCACACATGCACTGCAGATACAGCCTGAGCGCCCTGTGTTCCAACTTTATAATCCAGTCAATGCCTTGGGATTTGTTTCTAGGACAACACTTCCCAAATATGGGAGGTATGGCAAGAGACTGACAGAGTGGTGTCTGGTCCACGGTCATCATCCCACAGACCCTTGGCTCAGAGCGAGGCCCCACTAACCTGCTCCTCTCTCTGGAGGTTAGAAACATAGTGCTCTATGTCCCCACTAAGAGAGCAGAGGGAATTGGGAGGAGCGAGAGGTCCAACTGACCTTGAGATTCTCGGGGTGTTTGTGTGTCCACGCCAGAAGCATGGCAGCGAAGAGGTCCCCAGTGCCCACGAAGACAGCGTCCACCTTGCGCATCTCCATCCGGATGCGCTGGGTCACCGTGGAGCCGTCAGGCTTCCCTGGGGGAGGACATAAGTCAGGTCACTGAGCGTGAAACTTCTCAGCCAGACAAGGGGCACCCCTACAGTAAGAGCCTGTCAGCGCAACTTGTCTCCATATCTCTGAAGTGACAGGAAGGTCAGCACTGCCCATGCCACAGAGGGTCACACAGAGGTGGTGTGGCATCCTGCGGTAGGTACCTCAGGGACTCAGGTGGACTGTCATTACCAACCCCCTCTGCCTCCACTGTTCCAAAGGGGAGTGAAACACTGGCCCCTTAGAAGATGAAGTCGGCATGGTGTTACACGCTCAGTGTGCCGGGAACTGCCTGGATGCACTGCTTGTCTCTGTCTGCATGCATGTGTGCGGCACACAGGCATTCAGATACACACATCCTTACACCTTCTGCATCCAGAATGCTCACTGGAGCCAATGAGTGTGAGTCTGTGGCCCAGCTCTGTGCATCGTAACACTGTTCAAACAATTCTCTAAAGTGCTGCTTGGATAAGCAGTCACCACAGCCCAACAAGACACCCACACCCTCTGGCCACCTGGGCCACAGAAGTCAGACGCAGCTGGCCTCTGAAATAGGCCACCAGTCCATAATATGCCAGGTCACCAGACATGAGAACTTGCCAATTCAGGCACTGCATGGATATCCGAGCATCTGGTTAGTGGGGGTGGGTGAGCTGCTCCTGTCACCAGTGCCCCATCGAGCCCCACCTGAGCCTGCCTTCTGTCTGTCGGACTCTCTGAGGAGCAAGAGGAAACAGCCCCTTGCTGACCCAGCATAATCTTCTTCCTATTGATCCCCAAGCATCCTCTGATGCCCGCATGCCAGGGGCTACGTAAACCAAAGGGCCCAGGAGCATGGAGAGCAGGTGGGGCAGGAACTTACTCATCCTCTGGCTGCCCAGCGCCATCAGGTAGTCGCTGCCCTGTGGGGACGGCAGGTCAGAGCTGGTGATGACCACAGTGTCGGGACCCATACAGTGCAGCAAGTCCATCACCTGCCAGCAGCAAGGGAGAGGTCAGCACACCCACACACTGGGGCTCTTCCTGACGCTCAAGCTTCCCCAGGGGACACGGGGGGGGGGGGGGGCAGGCCCGGGATGCCACTGTCCTCCTCTCTGGAATTAGAGATTGGGCAGCCAGGCAAGACCAGAATGCTGTGGGCTCCCAGAGAACCTGGGACATTGCAGACACAAGGCCAGGCCTGTGCTCAGCCACCTGCAGTCAGACCATTGAGAGTTGGGAGTGCAGAATATGCAGAAGCTTGGGAGCCACACCCCAACTCCTGAGGACCTGGGAAGCTAGTCATATCCACCAATGAGGAGCGAGATTATCTCCCAGCTGGCTTGGTTGTATTTTTGTTGTTGTTGTCTGTTTGTTTGTTTGTTTTGCCTTGTGTTGATTGATTGATTGATTGATTGATTGATTGGTTGGTTGGTTGTTGACTGATTGATTGAGACAAGGTCATACTATAGAGTCCTGGGTGACCTGAACTTGGTATGTAGACCAGGCTGGTCTGGACCTCAAAGAGACTTCACTGCATCTTTCTTTTAAGTGCTGTGACCTATCACAACTGGCTCCAGCTGGTTTAAACCTGATAGATGCCCCAGTCTGAAATGCCATCCTCAGAGGGTACACTCTGTGGTGCCTAAACAAGTGAATCAAGATGTGGACTTAGCCACCGCCTACTCACAGAGGGAGAAGACAGACATGGACTTATCTACTACACACTGAAGTCTCTAAGGCCACAGCGGGAAGACAGGAGGGCCACACAGGTGTATGGAGCTGCTTGTGTGTGGGTGACACTGAAGACACCCATCACGGGGCTGGCGAGAGGGACCAGCACTTAAGAGCATTAGATGCTTTCACAGAGGACTCAGGGTCAGACACACCAACATGGTGTCTCTCAACTGTCCTTAACTCCAGTTCCAAGGGATCTGAAGCCCTCCTCTGGCTCTGAGGATACAAGACACCCACATGATGCACACATACACACACAGGAAAACACACATAAGCTACAAAGAGCTAAGTCTTTTAAAACAGAAGATGCCCACCAGTCCTGGACACATGTTGATCCCAGGCCCAGCAGGGAGCTGCCACCACAGCCTTCTGGGTGGCTTCTTCTTGCCGGCTGCTTGTTCCTGGGTAGGATGGTGTGAACTGAAGGTAACCAGAACAGGGTTGGGACATGATGGTGACTCAGGTGTCTGGCACACTGCGGGCTGTGGGGCTCAATAGATGAGATCATGCCCAGAGCTCACACAGTGCCTGGTACACAGTAGATGCTCACTGTACACACTGACTGCCCTGGGCTGATTTGTGAAAAGACACACTGTAAGCTGAGGCTGCAGCTGACTGGGCCGCAGACCCAGAGCCTTAGGAGGATGACGGCTGTCTTACAAAGCATGGTGACAGCTGGGCACTGCTGTGTCAGGAGGCAGCTGAGGCTATGAGTCAACACAGCAGGCTCACAGCAGAAGAAGCTGGAGATGGAAGGGGGCCGCAGAGGGAGGGCACCCTGCCCACCCCTGCACTTTGGACCTTCAGACCCCAGAGCTGTGAGAGACACTTTGCTATGGCAGCCGCAGGTCACAGACACAGACACATGGTAGAGTGAGTATAGAGCTGACAGAGGTATCAGTCAGTGACCAGGTGCTCATTACACCCGGGGTCAGAGCTCAGTATCCCTCAGACATCCCTGAAGACAGGCGTCTGTTTCCTTCCTGAATAGGGCTGTGTGTGAAGCTCTCCTTACCTGGAATGCTTCTTCCTGGCTGTGGATTTTTCTGCCACTCAGCAACCTGGGACACAGACGGGAGGGGTGAGCAGGACCCTACAGCAGAGCCTTCCAGACACCTGACCTACATCCCCACAGGAGCCATCACAGCATCTACTGGCCTAGGAACCTGGCAAGGCCTGAACACATGAGAGGTGGGAGGGTCAAGGGTGAAGTGTGTGATACGGGAAATTGTATACATGGGGATGCTCCAAACAGTGGTGAACCCTATAGAGGACCGTAGTCAGAAACAGCACCTATATGCCCACTGACTTCCACCACAGCTCAGGCAGGTAACCAATATTCAAGGAACTCTGAGGGCTGGAATGACCAGCACTCCGCACCTGTCTGCCTCAGCCTGCTGGAAGCAGAGGGCCCTCAAAGAGATGCCATCATTACTTGAGAGGCACTTAGCTGCTGAATCTGTCAACACCCCCCCCCCCCGTGGGTCTACACAGGGCTTGCAGGACCCTGCTCACAGGGCAGAGAGGCCTGTGCCCTGCCAGGCTGGGTAACTGGCAGTGTTTTTTGGAAGCTAGCTCTTAAGGCAATCATGGCCATGGGCGTTGAGCTCTGAGAGAGATTGATCTGTGGCCTGCAGCTCCACCTGCACATTCCCAGCCAAAGCAGCCCTCAGCTGGACATGTGTAACCTCCACTTTCTCTCCTTGGAACATCTCGCCAGCAGGGAGGAACTGCGGGCCAACAGGATCATGGACCAGGAACCAGAGGGAACGAGTGCATGTCATTCCCTAGATGCAATGGGAACCACTCCGGGGTTAGGATCCAGGCTTATCGGCCAGGAAGACACGATCAGTGGCCAGGCTTTCTAAGGGCCACCTAGGGGCCTGAGGGGGCAGATATGGGGCTGCCGGGGGCACATAAGTGGGCTAGCCTGGGACTCTGCAGGGCTCCCTGGGACATCTGGTGTTTCTGAGATTGTGGTCACTTACTCAGCCTCGAACTGGTTGGGAGTGATGATGTCAGCCACCGGAACCACTTTGTCCCTGTACACGGGAAGGAGGTCCTGGGGGACATACTGGAGAGACAGGAGACAGACAAGGAGGTTCACTCGCACAGAAGGAGTCCAGCAGGGAACAATCCCAATGCCCGAATCCTCAGGGGAGACCTGGCATTGCCACCATGAGGAAATACACAACCAAGGACCCACAGACCCGAGTCGGGGTGACAGGGACAGAGAAGGGTGCCACCAAGGAAGAGAAGGGCCTGGACAGGAGGGGAAGGCCTCAGCTCACCAGAACCACAAAGGGAGGAAGGGAGATAGGGAGCTAAGACACAGGACCACACAGGGTGACTTAGGTGACACCAGGCCCTCAGGCCCTGCCAGCTTGGACTGGGGCCCACCTGGCTCTGGTAGCCTGAGACCTGGGGTGTCTCATCAACACGTAAGACATGCCTGATCATCTCCTTGTTGATTTAAGGTATCAATGAAGCATCTCACAGTTCAGTACCTCTCCTCCCAACCCCATATGGGTTATTACTCTGTAGTCCAGGCTAGAACTCATAGCAACCTTCCTATTTCTTCCCAAGTACCAGGGTTACAGGTGTGACTTACAAAGGCCAGCTCAGAACTGTCTTTACCCTTTGTTCATTATTACCTCCATGCCGAGGATAGACCCAGGCCCTTGTTCCTATTGGGCAAGCATGGCCTACTATGCTAAGCGCCTCTTTAAAAATTTGGATTCAAAACTCACACTCTTCCTGCCTCAGCCCCACAAGTAACTAAGATGTCAGATGCCCACTGTCTGGTCTCTGATATCCAAGTCCCACATGACACAGAAATAACTGTTTGCTTCCATGATGCTTTGCAGCACTGGTGTGTGGTCCAGGGTTCTAATTTCTGCCCTTCCAGCTAACCTGGAGGCCCAAGGTCCTATCCAGAGGGACACCTGCTGACTGGCACAAACTGGAAAAGAACTAAAGAGAGATGTGGCCACCTGCACATTACAAGCCCTAGACTCAGGTCTGATCATGGAATCAAAAATGTTCTTACATGGGCTGGTGACATAGCTCAGCGGGTAAGAGCACTGACTGCTCTTCTGAAGGTCCTGAGTTCAAATCCCAGCAAGGACATGGTGGCTCACAACCATCTGTAATGAGATCTGACACCCTCTTCTGGTGTGTCTGAAGTCAGCTACAGGGCTATGTTCTTACATAACTGTGTTTGGTGGCTGGCACACATCTCGGTGGCAGAGTATGTGGCTAGTACGTGAGAGGCCATGAGCTTGACCCCCAAGATGTCTTTCCTGGACAGAGGAGTACTGTCCTACAATTAAGTGTAAACTGCCGCTGGGTGGGAGTGGTGCATTCCTGTAATCCCAGCATTTGGGAGGCAAGAGGCAATCTGATTTCTAAGTTCAAGGACAGCCTGGTCTACAGAGTGAGTTCCAGGACAGCCAGGGTTATACAGAGAAACCCTGTCTCAGAAAAACCAAATCCAAAAAACCAAAACAAAACAAAACAAAAAGTGTAAATGGCTATACCTCCTCCCTGCTAGAGCCTCCGATCAAGCTTTTGAGGAAACTCACAGGACATTAGCATCAGTGTCCACACCTGGAGGTTTACTGAACAGCTCGCCCACTGCTGACAGACTGTCTATGACTGCCATGGGACACGTGGGTAGTCTACGCAGACACAGATGGTACACACCAGCCTGTATGGGAACCACACTGGTTTCCCTGGGAAGGGGACCCTCCCTTGGTTCATAGCAGATGACAGACCACACGTGAACAGCGGTGTGAGTCACTCACCATGGAGCCTTCCCCGTTCCGCTTGTCGCCCATCACAGGGTCACACACTGCGGGGACAGAACATCTGGTCAGCAGCTGCTGTGGCTTGCAACCACAGATGTGCGCACTGTCTGCTTTTTCTTTTCTTTTGTTGTTTGAGATGGGGTCTCAGTGTGTAGCCCAGGATAGCCTTAGACCTGCAATCTTCCTGCCTCAGCCTTCTTCCCACAGAACTGAGAATACAGGCGTGCACACACCATGCCCAGCTCCACACCCAACTGCTTCTCTGAACTGACAGACAGGTTTCCATAGTGACCGCAGTACTTCACATTCACATTGGCAATGCAGGGCTGTGAGCTCCCCACATCCTCGCCAACACTTGCTGTTCCTGTTTTGCTGCTGCTTTTATGTGTTTGCATTATACTATCCTACATGGTGCAAGGATCTCATTTTACTTTTAAGCTTGATTTGATGTGTATGAGTGTGTGCCTGCATATGTGTGCAGCTGTACCTGCATGTGTGTACATGCAGCCTGTGTGCAGATGCCCAGGAGGTCACAAGAACATGAGATCACCTGAAATGGGACTTACAGGCAGCTGTGACCCACTGGAGTGTGTACTTGGACCTGAACTCTGGGTGTTCTGCAAGAGAAGTCTGTGCTCTTGACTGTTGACAAGGTCTCATTCTGCCCTGGCTGGCTTTGAACTCACTCTGTAGCTGGGATGACCCTGAACTTCTATCCCAAGTACTGGGACTACAGGTGTAGACCTCCACATCCAGTGTCTGTGGTCCTAGGGATGAAGCCCGGGGCTTCATGTGTACTGAGCCCCGTCCAAGGCTCTACCAACCGAGCCACATCCCTGGTCCCTCAATCTTTAAAAAACCATTACAGTGCATATGGTTACACAGAACAATGTCTTCTCTAGAAACTTGCACTTTTCTGCCGAGACACTTAGGCCCTTGAGGTAAATCCACATTTAATTTACCATCGTTCACCCATCTGTCTCAAGAACACTTTTCCTCGTGTCACCTGGACTGGCATCGTGCCCTCAGGCCTGCCTGAGTCTCACAGTATTGTCCCAGGTTAACACACATTCCCTTTGGTTCACCGTCCACTGCATGGACAGAGCGGTGGGCTATTGTTCTTTGGGGGCAGGTCCACTGTGCACACCTGGAAGACTGGCACTCAGGATCCAGCCTTGGGCTATGAGTCTGGTAATACTGTCTCTGCTCCATGTCACACATGAACCCTTGTTATCTGGTAGTCAGGATCGTGTCACCCAAGCTACGCAGACAAACTGGATATGATATCCACACCTTGTCACCACCCCCCACAACAGTTTACCCTGCCTGGGGTATCAACTCAACCTACATCCCCTTTAAGATCAGACCTCTCACATCTTCGGCACCCCAAGTTCTCACACATATAATAACCCCCCCCCCCTTTTTTTTTTGCGACAGGTTTTCTCTGTGCAGCCCTGGCTCCGTAGAGCAGGCTGGCCTTAAACTCACAGAGATTGACTTGTCTCTGCCTCCCATTGCTGGGTGGGATTAAAGGAGCCCACGACCACTGGTGTTAACCCTTCCTTCTTCCGGACCCTAGGGTCACCCAATTCCTCAGCTGGGCCTGTATTCACTCCTCTTTAGAGGTTGTGGCCAGAAGAGAGGACACTGCACCATCCCTTGCCTGCAGGTGAGGGCAGCCCAGGGCACACTGTTGGGGGAAGGACAGCACAGCTCAGCTCTCACCGTACACGAGCTTGGCGTTCTGTTGTTTCAGCTCCTGCACGATGTCCACCACCATGGCCAGGAAGGACTCATCTCTCGTGTAACCTTGGGAGGGAAAATCCAGATTTATCTGCTCAAAACAGGCCACACTAACCACCAGGCCATCTGCCATCACAAGCACCAACAAATCAAGCATGCATCTGTTCAGGGACAGGCTGGATACTGCAGCTAGGGACTACAGGATATTCCCAAAGGTCTGTACTCCTGGACTGGAGGACAGGAAGATCCCAGACATATGTGAGGAGTTTTTGATGGATGGGAGGAGAGATAATTGACAAGTAACTGAGTTTTCAAGACATAGCATATTACAGGAACTTTCCTGTAGGGTTACGTCAGGGCAGAGAGGGTCTGTGATTGGGCAGGAAAAAAGGGGCAGAGCTAGGCGTTGAGAGGAAGGGCAGGCAGGAGAGGAATTATGGCTTGTGACATTTTTCTGTATATTTCCTAAGGTTAGAAATATTGGGACAAGACTTTTATCATTGTCAATTGGCATCTTGTAATTGTGATTATATTGATACATAAATCAGATTGCCTACTTAAGCTCTAAGAGTTTTGATTTACTTGGTTACTGGAATGTGGGTCTGCCTTGATGAGTGACCTGGCAGAGCAGGAGAGTTGTCTGGAGCGGCCAAGGCCGCTCTGAAGAGTCCGTGGTGGTCTGACAACAACATGGAGGGTTAGTGGGGTTTTCTTTTTTTAATATTTTCCACAACAATCGCATTCCAAAAAAAATGCTTATTTTATGTATGTGTGTGTGCCTGACTATATGTCTGTGCACTATGTGTGGGCATGAGCCTTCAGAAGTCAGGAGATGGCCCAGCAGTGGTGGCACACGCCTTTAATCCCAGCACTTGGGAGGCAGAGGAGGGCAGATTTCTGAGTGTAAGGCCAGCCTGGTCTACAGAGTGAGTTCTGGACAGCCAGGGCTATACAGAGAAACCCTGTTTCAAAAAAGGAGAAGAAAAAGAAGGAGGAGGAAGAGGAGGAAGAGGAGGAGGAGGAGGAGGAGGAGGAGAAGGAGAAGTAGTAGTAGTAGTAGTAGTAGTAGTAGTAGTAGTAGTCAGGAGAATGTGTCAAGACTCCTGGAGCTGGAGTTACCAATGGTTTGAGCTATCATGTGTGTGCTGGGAACTGACTCTGGATCCTCTGCAAGAGTGGTAAGCACTCTTAACCACTGAGCCATCTCATCAGCCCCTGTGTCTCTAAACATTTGTTTGTTTTTTAATTTAGGGGTTGCAGAGTTGGCTCAGTTGTTAAGAGCCCTGGCTGCTATTGCAGAGGTCCTGAGTTCAACTCCCAGCAACCGCATGGCAGCTCATGACTGTTTATAACTGTGTTCTCAGAGGACACAATGCTCTCCTCTGGGGTGCAGATGCATGTGCATGTGAGACATGTACATACTTAGACTTTTATTTATTTATTTTTTGGAGTCAGGGTCTCACTGTGAAGTTCTGGCTTATCTGGAACTCACTATGCAACAAGGCGGGCCCATAGAGAGCCTCACCTGTCTAAGGATTGGGATTTTAGGTGCATACTGCCACACCCAGCCAAAACAAGGCATTCTTAACCTGATACAGGAAACTACACTGCGACCAGTGTGATGTATGGAGTAAGGATGCTAGATGTGAAGTCTGAAAACCTAAATTCAATTCCTGGGACACACGCAGTTGAAAGATCTATCACCCACAGGTTGTACTCTGACCTCCACACCCATGCTGTGGCACGGTGTGTGTGCAGTTGTGTGGACATGGACACACACTGTGGTGATCAGAATATGCTTGGCCCAGGGAGTGGCACTATGAGGAGGTGTGGCATTGTTGCAGTGGGTGTGGTCTTTGTGTGAGTGGGGTGGCTTGTGAAAATGGGTGTGGCCTTGTGGGAGAAAGTGTGTCACTTTGGGGATGGGCTTTGTGACCCTTTTCCTAGCCATGTGGAAGCTAGTCTTCTCCTAACTGCCTTCAGAACAAGAGTAAAACTCGCAGCTCCTCCTGCACCCTGTCTGCCTAGAGTCGCCATACTCCCGCCTTGATGATAATGGACTGAGCCTCTGAACCTGTAAGCTAGCCCTAACTAAATGTTATCCTTATTAAGAGTTGCCTTGGTCAAATGGTGTCTGTTTATAGCAGTAAAACCCTAACTAAGATACGCGCATACACACAAACACAACACACACACACACAGAGAATACATAGACTCAATACTTAGAAATTACAATCAGAAATCTGACAGATGGACACGCTCTAGGAAGAAGGACTTCCACCTCAACCTATCTACCTGGCAGTATTCCAACGCCCTCCCATCTCTCCCAGGATGCCACTAAGGTGTGTTGGTGCCTAGGGCACACCTCTGCCTACCGGAAAGAAGACAGGAACCAGATAAGAGCCCAGCGAGGGCAATCTGAGCCCACCCCTGTCCCCAGCAGGATGGGGACCCTGGGACACTCACCAGTGAGCACGTAGTCATACTTATTGACGCTGTTGGCCTTGAGACCCTCATAGAGCTCATGCAGCTCCTGGGACGTCAGCACCTGCCCCTTCCAATGGGCATAGCCTGCAGACAAGAGACACACTGAGTGTGGATGAGGGAGCCCGGGCTGCCCTGGTGGCCATCTCAGCTGATGACAGCCACCTCCCCTCCTTGAGGAGACCCAGTGAGCTGGCCTTCTGAGGGCTAGCCTTAGCCTCAGACTGGATACTCTGGGCCCAGTGCCTCAGTGTGATCCCAATACCCAAGACAACCCTGTTCCTACACTGTGGGGGCTGAACGCTGGTCTCCACCCTCCCAAGCCTATCAAATCAATCCAGGGCAGTGGGGACTCGGTGCCCCAGAAGATGGGACATGGATAGATCACAGGCACACAGCTGTTTGTTGCTCTATTCAACAGGGCATCTCAGGGCGGCCCACCCAGTCCCTACCCCTAAGCCCAGTCTGGTTCCCAGTCTCCTCTGTGTTTCTAGCCACCAAAGCCAACTTGCTGGGTCACTGTCACCTGGTAGGTGTGGACTCATCTGTCCCCTCCCGCTATTTCTCTCTCACACACACAAATTAAATCCCTGCCAAAACAAGTCAAGGGTCAAATCCTAGCAAGAGACAAACAAGCATAAACAAGAAACAGGTCTAGCCCGGGCATACAGCCTGATCTTCTGCCTGGTGTGGCCAAGATCCAAGGCCTCTGGGACCTTTGTGAGATGCAGGACACATGGGTACCACTATACAGAAATATAGAGGGCAGGTGGGGCCAACCGCTGATACCCTGAATTACACTAAAGCAAATTATGTTCGTTCAGTGTCTCAGGTGGTACCCAGGTGTTTCCGGTGCCTAGGGAGCACCAGCTGGAGCACAGCATGAACGTGATCCCCACAGCGTGGCAGTGATCCCAGAGCCCAGAATGATGGTGATCCCACACAGCATGCTGCTCAGAACTAAACTCAACCCCACTGCTCAGCATCCAAGCCATCTCATGTGAACAGGAATAAGAAATAGTCCTCAGAGCAGCAGTCAGAGTCCGTGGGGCCATGCAGTTCACTGGAGACGCTGGGCCATCTGGGACTTCAAATGCTTGGGCACTGGAACTGAGCAGCCCCCGACCATGGATGCCCACTGTCAGCCCCTAGCTGAGGCTCCTCTCTTCCTCCCTGTTTAAAACCCATTACACTCAGAAGTGTGTTCAATCCTCTGAGACTTTGCATCCTGCTGGTGACCAGCTGGGCTGCTCTGGGACACTTTGAGCTCCCAAAGTTCCCTTTGTGTTCAGAACAATGTCAGGACAGGCACTATTAACCACCCGAATGGCTTTGTTCTCCTGCCAGCACAGAGAGCAGGGAGAGCTGCACTCACCATGGACTCCAGAGGCCGCAGGTCAGGGCTGTGCGGAGCACACACTTGCAGGAAACAATTCAAGGGGTTTCCAAGGACAGTTCCCTTTCACAATGAGCAGTGCTGTCTTTGGGTCCCCAGAACACACACACACACACACACACACACACACACACCTTTCCCTGGTGCTGCTGCTGAGTCAAGGCTACACAGGGCTCTCCTATGCACAAGGTATTGGCACAGTGGAGAAGCACACAGGCTTGCAGGTCACCAGCTGACTACAGGAGCACACAGCAGCACCTGCTGGGACTCACCTGCTCAGCCTCCCCACCACAGCAGGGGCCATGGCTGCCAGCTTAGCAGAGGAGGAGGCTGAGGCAGAGAGGGGTTTTCTCCTGTCAGCTCCATAACAGTGGGCATGCGAATCAGCATGGTGTGAGGGTGTGCCCTGCACAGAGCGGCCCTTCTGGGATGCATCTCCCTCCCCCCTAGCCCACCTCAAGGAGTAGTGACTACTCCCCCATTGCCAGGTTACAGGCCAACCTCAGATCCTTCATGGTGACCACCTTGAAGTCCTACCTGCGTGATTTGAAAACTGGACAGAGTTCACAGCATCAACCTCAAATCCCAAAACCTGCAGGACAAGCAGAAGAGTGTGACAGTGCCCATCTGTGACCCCCCTAGAACCCAGAGCAGGGGTCCCCTCCATGGCTAGAGTCCCAATTTGAGGAGGGTAACAAGGAGACCAGCCAGGTGGTAGAGACCCCCAGACAGGAGGACCCCAGGGTGGGGACACAAGGCCCTGCCCAAGCTGGCTAGATGTTTGCATTTCAGGGCCACACAGCCTGAGCACGGGCCTCCTCTGTTCACTCAGAAAAGTTGTCCAAAAGGCCAGGGTGGAGACGCCCCTCCTCTTGGTTGCATACACTGAAGGATTCATGGCATATCCCTAAAGACCTCACTGGTGGTCAAAGAAAGCCCCTGCAAGCACCTGTCTGTCAGATTAGGGCCGTGTTAGTTCCCAAACCCACCCCACCCCATCCCCGAGGGTGTAAGCGCCAGACCCAGCTGGGCAGGTCAACTTAACCAGCCTCCACCACGCCAGCCAGCAAAGTCCTTCCTTGTCAAACAGAGAAAGAAGGTCTCAGGTCAGGGCGGAGGTTCCCAAAAACAACCACATTTATTGAGAAGCTTGCTGCTCGGAATGGTCTCATAGCTCTTATGGGAGTTGTCCAGATGGGACAGATGGGGCTCCTGAGACACCATGAGCGGAGGCTGAGGCTCTGTGTGGTCAACTGTTCATCCTCAGCACACAGGGCAGCCCAGGAAACCAACTTAAAGTTGTGGTCCTCAGAGTCTACCTAAAGCCATCACTGCGAGCAAAAGTTTTCTATTTTAAAGGGAGAGGCCCAGCTGGTAGGGGGGGGAGGGGGACGGGTGTAGGGATTTTGTAGTCAGTATAGTGTTTGAATGTTTGCCCACAGTTCCAGTGCTGGTCAGAATCCTGGGTTTCAGTGCCCTGCCTAGCCTAATTGGTGAATTTTACTCCAGTTAGAGACTCTGTTGTCTGCGGTTTGCTTCTCAGCCCAGTGTGACCCGATGGAAGCAAGGGCTTCCTGACCTGCCTTTGAATGGTTGCTTCCAACTGGGCAGCACTATCAGTGGAAAAGCCTCAGGCTGTCCCCCGAGGGAAAGCACCCCACCACAGCCTGGTATAGTTCGTCCTTTCCACTGCTAGGGTCACCAATGCTCCCAAAGGAGTGCAAGAAACACCCAGGAAACTGAAAGTCAAAACACAACAGTTTGCTTTTCCTGCTTCCTGCAGCCCTTGGCTGCCAGACCAGGCTCCTCCCCTTATCCTTCAAGCAACTCTCAGACCCCGCCCCCCACCCCGCCCCACCCCCACCTCCTCCTCTCCAGCAGTGACGTGTGTGCTGTGCTGGGGTGGCTGCCACCCACATGTGATGCACATCCCCGGGGCCTCTCGCCTGCCCCCACCGCTGCTGCATCACCAAGCCTCCAGCGAAAAGGCTCAGGCAGCCTGAAGCCACGCAGCCAGATGTGGCACATTTAGAGCAACAGCTCAGCTAATCTCTTCCAAGGGAGGCAGAGCTGCTCAGCACAGCAGGAGCGGGGTGAGCTCTGGAATATTCCAGTGTGGTTCTTCCACAGGCATCTCGGGACAGAGGGGCGAGGGCAGGCTGAGCCTCACAGGCGATTCCAGCCCTGGACACTTAGTCCCGGGCCGCTGCCTAAGCCTCTCACAGATGGGATCAGCGAGCAGGCCAGGCAAGCATCTCGCGACTGTTGTCATCCTGAGCATTGTAACAGTCAAAAGTCACACGTCCTTTCCTGCCTCCCACCACCGGTCTCTCATCAGCCTTCCCACTCGGGCAGACCACACCCTCTGCTCTCCGAGGTGAACTGCTACTTCCATCACACACAGAATCTCCCCCCCCCCCCCCCCCCGCTCACTCCGGCTCCTGCATCCACCCCCAGCCTGGCCCCCCCAGCCCTCACTCCAGGATTACAGTGCTAGGCAGGCAGAGCCAGGGACCCTGTGTAGCTGCTGAGGTCTGCCTGTGGTGGGCTGCACAGTGACACCGGAAGGGCAGCGGGCTGTGCTGAGCTCACTGTGGTATCCTTAGGCTGACCTTGTCAGCATGGGATGCTGCCGGGCCACTCTGAGACCCGGTAACCCAAATATATGTCCTGAAAGGTCACTGAGAAGCAAGCGGATCAGGAGATGTCCCACCACCTCCTTGTCTCCTGGCTTGCCAGTTCTCACATCTGGCTCAGACAGCTGGGAGTGGCTGAGTGGCTGAGTGGCAGGGCGGGGCAGGGCAGGGCGGGGCGGGGGGGGGGCTGCCAACCCACACAGCATTCCTGACCCCAAAGGAGTTGCTCAATGTGCCTTTAGTTCACCCTAGAGGCCACTGCCTCAGAGCCACCCCTGCTCTGGTCTAGGGTCACTCTCCCATAGGGCATCCTACACACTGTCCCCACGATGAGCTCCCCTGCATGTCCCAGAGTGCGTGGGGTAGTAGGCTCCCACCCATGGGACCTCACAACCACTCCTAGCAGCTGGCCTCTGGGTGGGCCATGCCTTCTCTGCCTCAGCGCTGTCCTCAGTTAAGCTACGCAAGGGACTGCTTTTCCAGGAGATGACTGAAGGTAAGAAGACAGGGCAGGAGGGGCATCTCCAGCTGACTGGCTCCTCTGTCACAGCCACACGGCTCAGAAGACCACAGCTATATGAAGAGTTTGGGGACCTCAGTCCCTGCTGCTTCCTTTCCTTTACAAAGGGACATCTTAACATTACCAAGTTTGCAGCCTTTCACTAGACCCTAACCTTGGCTGTGTTCAGATTGCTCTGTAGGGAGGGTACAGCCTTCTCTGAAGGCAGAGGGAACAGGGACAAGCCCTCCACCCACAAACAACACAGGGTGATGAATCATTGAGCCAAGAAGGCTCTGGACACACACATACACACACACACACACACACACACACACACACACACACGAGGCTCAGGAAACCCACAGCACATCCTTATGTGCATGCTTGTGGATGCTCAAACGTACACACACACACACACACAAAACCTTCAGATAGTGACACTTCACTCTTGCCTCTTGCAGAGGAAAGTCAGTTGGAAGTGATACTTGGCTGTAGAACTGGAGTTCTCAAGCTGTGGGTCGCAACCCTCCTGGGGCTGACTATCAAGTATCCTACAGATCAGATATTACATTATAATTTGTTAACAGCAGCAAAATTACAGTTATGAAGTAGCAACAAAATAATTTTTTGGCTGGGGGTCGCCACACATGAAGAACTTTATTGAAGGGTCACGGCGTTAGGAAGGTCAAGAACCACTGCTGTATGGTATTTACTCTGTATGTGTGAGAAAGGCCCTAGGTTCTAGCCCCAGCACCATTTAAAAAGGATATTGGAGGCCAGGCGGTGGTGGCGCATGCCTGTAATCCCAACACTCTGGGAGGCAGAGGCAGGTAGATTTCTGAGTTCGAGGCCAGCCTGGTCTACAGAGTGAGTTCCAGGACAGCCAGGGCTACACAGAGAAAACCTGTCTCGAAAAAACCAAAAAAACAAAAATGGATATTGGAGCTAGGTGTGGTGGCACAGGCCTTTAATCCCAGCTCTTAGTAGTCAGAGGCAGGGGCATCTCTGTGAGTTTGAGACCAGCCTGGTCTACAGAGCAGGTTCCAAAATACCCAGGACTACACAGAGAAACCCTGTCTCCAAAAAAAAAAAAAAAAAAAAAAAAAAAAAAAAAAAAAAAAAAAAACCCAAATCAATATAATATATTAATCATAATTAATTATTGTTATAATAATTATTATAACAATGTTACATAATATAAGGAAACCAGGCATAGTGGTGTCTTTAATCCTTTATCCCCTTTAACCCTTTAATTCCCACAGAGCAATGGAGGCAGAGGAAAATGATTTTTGAATTTGATGCCAGACAGAGTGAGGCCTTGTTTTAAAAAAAAAACAAGGGGTCTTGGGACAAAGCTCAGGGGAAGAGCACTGGAAAACTATGCAAAACCTGCAGGTGGTGGCACATGCTGCCTTTGATCTCAGCACTCCTGTGGCAGAGCCAGGTAGACTCCTGTGAGATCCGGGATAGCCTGGTCTACAGAGCTAGTGCGGGGACAGCTAGGGCTACACAGAAAAACCTGTCTCTAGGGGGGAAAACAAAAACAAAAACAAAAGACACATGCACAAGGTCAAAGTTCATTCCTCAGTACTCCAGAAAGCTAGGAAGCAAGAGGAGGTGGCACCTGATGGGCACAGGCACCAAGATACGCTTGATTTCACCCTGCCCTGCCCACCCTACAGCTAGAGCCAAAACAGCAGGAAATCCCCTCCTCCCAGGCAGAGCTGAGTGAGAAAGGGTTAGGGCAGGAGACCTAGCCTCACACCTGTCCTCACACCTGTCCCCACACCTGTCCTCACACCTGTCCTCACACCTGTCCCCACACCTGTCCCCACACCTGTCCCCACACCTGTCCCCACTATCCCTTTACCCTCTTCTTTTTTATCCTTGATTTATTTATTATTATATATAAGTACACTGTAGTTGTCTTCAGACATCCCAGAAGAGGGCGTCAGATCTCATTACGGATTCCATGTGGTTGCTGGGATTTGAACTCAGGACCTTCAGAAGAGCAGACAGTGCTGTTCACCGCTGAGCCATCTCTCCAGCCCCTTTGCCTCTTCTTGCTCTGCAAACCTTGACTTATTCCATCTGGTGGCCACCTCCTGTGGCTCTGGTCACATGAAACCCTTGGCCACTAGAGCCTGGCCCGGGCCCAGAAACAGAAATGAACACAGGGGCAAGGTTCTGCTGCCTCCCTGGAGGGTTTGTTTATCCTGGCTGCCTGTGGGAGACTGGAAGGGTGAGCCTGGGAGACTCTGCGGGGAGCACTGGGGAGCCAGGGCTGATGGTCCACATGTGTGAGTCTGTGACACATGGCAGAAGCTAGAGGGAGCTCCCCAGCCACAGGCACAGGCCAGGCCCAGCACCAGGACTCCAGCTAGAAGTCCCAGTACCAGCTCATCAACAGCTTGGCACAGGTCTGCAGGGGAGGCCCAGAAACATCCCCAGCCACTCGTCTGGCATGAATGGACAAGCCACCTGATACTGCAACCTGTGATGTCAGTCCCTGGAGGCTCCCTCAGCCAGGAAGCCTTCTAGGATTAGCACTGGGACAAACTTCAGTGTCCCAGCCCAAGGCTACATCCTCCCCTATCTAGCTCTGCTTCCCCAGATTCAGTAATGTGAATGAGATCTGCACTTCAGGTCGTACAGTGAGAATGCACACACTCTGTCTCCACTGAGCACAGCTTCGGACTTGAAACAGCTTCTCAGAGACTGGACAGCATTGGCCTCAGCCTACCACAGACAATGCCAGCGCCAGCCCCACAGTGCTCACCGAGGTTCTCCATGTTGGAGTGTCCTCCTTCTCCATCTCTGCTTCTCCCTGTCCTGGGCTGCAGCGGTGTGGTGAGCAGCCAAGAGTCCACATGGGCCAGGACGGAGTCCCCAGGTCCTTAAGCACCTCTCGAGAGGGAAGCTAAGAAGAGCTCCCTCCCTTGAGAAGTTGGAACGATGGTGTGAAAAACAGGACACTGAGCCCTTGGTACAGTCTAGGGGACAGAGGACCAGGGGACCCAGGGACAGTGTGGTAGGTGAAGGAAGAGCACCAGGAAGTGAAATAGGCAAGAAAGGCAAGACCCAGGGCCTCAGAGGTCTGCATGCCTCTGCCCAAGGTGAGGGGACTGCGTGAAGCTCAGCCTAGCCCCACCCTCCCTGACTGTCCCTGCTTCAGGGACTCTGCCCCTTTGCTCCTTAGTACAGTTTTACCATAATGACCTTTCTACCCCAACCCTGGCCCCCCTAAGCTAGAGAGCAATGGTTAAGAGCATGAAGCACCAGACCCGTGCATTCCAGATAGGACCAGAGTGGGTACGCACGGACTTTGATTTCCCATGCTGTACAACAATAATCATTTGCTCTATTTTTTTTTCTGGCAAGCATGCTTGATTCAGGGCAGTCCTCGACTGTCCTTAGATGCAGTTCTGGCCACCTGTCTTCCTTCCAGGTCCCTCCTGCAGGTCCAGGGTAGCCAGCTGCTCCTTCCTAATGTCCCTTGGCGGTCAATACAGTGGCTGGACATGAGCTGGAGGGATGCAGGGACCTGCCGCCCCTGCTCAGTGACCAGCCAAAAAGGTACACTGCAGGAGATCACCACCTTGGCCAGGCAGACTAAGCTTCCTGCTGGACCGGCCAGGCAAGACAGCACCAGTCAGCCTGATGTTGCCTCTGGCCCCCATGCTAATGCCCACGACACCTAGGTTCCCTCTAAGGGCTACCCAATTACAAGCAGAAAGCACCACCTGATCAGAGACAGCCTCATTCATTACACACTTCACAGGAGAGAGAGGCTCTGGGAAGACGACAAGGCTACAGCCCTTCTGACATGTTGCTTCCAAAGCCAAACTCAGCAAACTGTGCCGTCTCTTAGGAACAGAAGCAAGTGTGAGGGAGGTGAAGGGCTGCGGTTCCAGGCCCATCCCAGCGATGACAGGCCACCCCAGGAGTGATCGGACCCGTAGTGTGGCTCAGCCTCCTGGGCACCGTCCACTCTGCGACCTTACTCAGCCTTCCCGTGTCTAGATTCACGGGGTGGGCAGAAGCAGAACCTGAATTTCAGCAGGGAGCAAGCCTGTGTCTACCAAGAGGCTGTCCGCGCCCCCGCAGGGAGGAATCCTCCCCGCTCTGCATTTTGTAACTTGGGTTGCCCCGGCCCACAGTTGGCCAGGCAGCCAGAAGCAGCAGGTACGCTTAGGTACTACCGTGTGTTCCACAGCCGGGCAGGGGTGTGCCCCATGCACTACCCTACTGTAAGCTCTCCAGAGTACTCCACGCCCCCAGCCTGCGTGCGCAAGGCTCCGTCCGCAGCGCGCCCAGCTCCCGATAAGAACCCCAGGGTGGCCTCAAGGGGACCAAGGTCATCGGTCGGGGAGGCCACGCCGCGAACCCGCCGCCCTGCACACTAGCGGCCCGGCTGGGTTATATAAGTGGCGGAGCATGTACCTGCAGAGCGAACATGGCTACCCGGTTGCCCACGTAGCCACGGACTACATGGCTCTGAATAGAGAGCACCCGGCACTCGCCCTCCATGCCGGGCTGGTTTTGGTTGCTGGGGCACAGTTGCTGTTACGGGCTCCGGCTGTCCAGGCCAATGGCTCGGGATCCACTCGCCGGTCCCTCCGCGCAGGCGCAGTGCTTGGACCTCAGTGAACTAAGGAGTCTGAGTCCGGCTCCGCTAAGGGCGAGCTGGAGGCGGGGCCTCACTCGGGCCACGCCCCTCCGAGAAAAGTGCTCTATGGTACTGACCCCTACCCGCTCCCCTGTGCTGGTGCAGCACTTGGACACCCTGTCCCCTCTGCACACCCGAGTTTAGCACCAAGCCATCTCATCTGGGATTCACTTCTCATTGTGGTTAATTCATTCCATGCAGTTCCAACCCATTGATTGGCCTACGGCGCTGATCATCCCAAGGGTGGCACTCCTAAATGCTGCTGTCTAAAAGCCCCCACCCAGCTCCAGTGCTATAAGACCCTCAGAGGTCCGGTGGACTCCTCTGACCACATGACTTGCGTGGAATCCCAGACCCGGTCAGTCGTGTGCCCAGCTGTCTGAACTCTGAGCCCCAGAGTTGAACCACTTGTTTGCTCGCTCCCAATATCCCAGCGATCTCCGGGCTCGTGTTCACGTCTCAGAGCCACTCATGGGTACAACAGACTTGAAACTGCTGCTCTGGCTTTCCTCTTTTCACGCTATGCCCCCCCACCCCCACCCCCCGCAACCCTCTCTGTCCTGGGGAAAGTCTCCCCACATCCACCACTGCATGCTGCGCCCCCCCCCCCCCCAAGCCGTCCCATCTCTAGACCTACACTTTGGAGCTCCTGTGGTCACAGACACAACGGGTTGACACATTAGTGGCACAGGCCAGCATGTAAAGTTTGTTTATCTTGATGAAAGTACTGGGGACCAGATCTGCTCTGAAGAGAAAGGAAGGACCGCATTGCTTGGGGGAACAGATCAGAAGGAGGAAGTGTTGTTGGGGCTCAGTTGGTGGGGTGCATACCATGGCCCTAGCTTTAATCCCAGCCCCCCAAAAGGTGAACAATAAGGAAAAACACATTGTAAGGCATGCTTGACCGGAGTGAACTAAATGGAAGTACATTGTAGGAATAAGTAATTGCTTGCTGATAGTAACATTTACTGGATACTCGTATGTGCTCAACACTTCTTGTAACCGAATCTTGCTTGCCTGGGAGCAACGGTGCACATCTATAAGCCCAGAATTTGGGAGGTAGAGGGAGGAGGATTAGAAGGTTAAGGTTGTGCTCAACCACACAGCAAGCCAGAGAACAATCTTGCCTACGGGAAACATAAGATCTGGAGAGGAGGGTAGGGTACCAGATCTTTGCAATACCTCAGTCAAGTCATTTCATAAAGATGGGTCAGGAGCCACCAAAGACCAGTACCATTTTGAAAATAAGGAAAAGAGGAGTGGGAGAGATGACTCAGTGGTTAAGAGCACTGACTGCTCTTCCAGAGGTCCTGAGTTCAAATCCCAGCAACCACATGGTGGCTCACAACCATCTGTAATGGGATCTGATGCCCTCTTCTGGTGTGTCTGAAGACAGCTACAGTGTACTCACAAAGAATAAATAAATCTTAGAAAAAAAAATCTGTATGATTTTGGAGTGTTTCTCTGCCCTCTACCCTTGGATGAGGATGTAAGATTTCAGCTATTGTTTCTCCAGCCCCATTCCTACCTGTTGCTGTTCTCCATGCTATATATGGTCATGGGCCTACCCTCTGAGATTCTAAGCAAGCCCCTGGTGCTTTTAGTTTGCTTGCTTGCTTGTTTGTTTCCTTGGTCATGGTGTCACTTCACAGTAATAGTCACTGAAACACTAGATGTGGCAGTCATGGATGGCATGATCTGTAATGATATAAGAAAACCTCTTTGCAACCACCCAGTAAGGTATTTTTTACAAGCACAGGTCAGTAACGACTAATTGCCCGGTCCCCACCTGTCCACTCTTTCAAGGTCTTTTGATTCACCTGAACTAAAGTTGTGATAGGGGTGTGGAGGGAAAATTCCTCTTGGCTTTGTTTGTTGCAATCATTATATAGCCTTGCTTGGATTAGAACTCATTATGCAGGCATGACTGGCTTCTCACAGAGATCTATTACCTTGCCCAGTGAAGAGAATATTTAGGAAGTTTGTCCTGTGAGGGAAAAGGGGCATAAGTGGCTGATCTAGGAGGGGGGAGGGAAGGAGGGAAGGAGTTGCATTTGGATTTGGGCACAGCATTTGGATCTGTTGTGCCCTTGCCTTTTTTTTTTTTTTTTTTTTTTTTTTTTTTGGTTTTTTAGAGACAGGGTTTCTCTGTGTAGCCCTGGCTGTCCTGGAACTCACTCTGTAGACCAGGCTGGCCTCGAACTCAGAAATCCTCCTGCCTCTGCCTCCCAAGTGCTGGGATGAAAGCATGCGCCACCACTGCCCTCTCTTTTTTATCTCTTAGACATGGATAATCGTACTACCATTAAAATTTGTTCATAAGACACGATCCCATGATGCAGTTTTCCATGTTCCCTCTGAGAAACCAACACCTCTCCTTGCATATGTACTACTACTGGGAAGAGACAGAGACAGAGGGAGAGGGAGAGGGAGGGGGAGAAGAAACATTTTTTGAGACATAGTCTCTCTCTACAATTATACAGCTCTGGATGTCTTGGAATTTGCTCTGAAACCAGGCTGGCCTTGATCTCAGAGACCCACCTGTCTCTGCCTCCTGGATGCTAGGATTAAAGGCCTGGGTGCCTACTACACCAACTAGAGAGAGAATAGCTTAATATTAGTGTTAAATTTGCATTACAACCTTTCCTTAATAAACCTAATGTTTCTTGTGGTTTGGTTTGGTTTGGTTGGAGACAAGATCTCAACAGCTTGCCAAGCACAGACATTAAAGGTGTTACCACACCCAAAACAACCCTGTTTTAGATGGATTCATTTTCAAATTCTTTCCTTCAGAGAATCTTAGGATCCAGCTTCTCCTGAGGGGCGTCATCTTTAAAAACAACTCTGGCTGCACAGAGGCCTCATGAGTTGCTTCTCCTGCTAGCCAAAAAAAAAAAAAAAAAAAAAAAAAAAGCCAGGCGGTGGTGGCGCACACCTGTAATCCCAGCACTTGGGAGGCAGAGGCAGGCGGATTTCTGAGTTCCAGGCCAGCCTGGTCTACAGAGTGAGTACCAGGACAGCCAGGGCTACACAGAGAAACCCTGCCTTGAAGGAAAAAAAAAAGCCTCTCTTCCTCTTTTTTTATACAGACGTTAATCTCACGACATGACTTGCTCTCGTGACCAGTTCTGATTTGATTTGATCTTCTTTCTCCCAAAGGGCCACACAAGATTTCCTGGCCCTGTTAACAGGCTAATCCAGCCGCCTCGCCTTTAGAGAAGCGCCACCCCCCCTCCCCCGCCCCCTCCACTGACTGAACCAGGAGAACACAATTCTACTTTCATGTGAGGATCACATTCATCCCTGAGAAACCTTGCCCATAACTGACTATCACAGGTTAAACCCTGTCCGGTCGGTCAAACTCACATGGTGAGTTCCTAACCCCCTCAGTGGGGTCTTTGGGGGTGACCCTAACCCCATATGACTGGCGACAATAGGAGCAGGGAATGAGTCACTACTTAACCTTGTAGCCCACAGCAGTCTGAAGGATTCTCTTCATCCTTTAGAGCTATCCACGCACCAAACTAAATCTTTGGGTTTCTGTGCAGAAAGGAATTTCAGGATGAGCCGATGCAAAGGAGAGTTGTGATTTATTAGAAAGAGGTTTTAAGGGTACCTACTGCTCTTCCAGAGGTCCGAAGTTCAATTCCTAGCAACCACATGGTGGCTCGCAGCCATCTATAATGGGTTCTGATGCCCTCTTCTGGTGTGTCTGAAGACAGCAACAGTGTACTCACGGACATAAAATAAATAAAATCTTAAAAAAAAAAAAAAAAAAAAGCTGGGCAGTGGTGTTGTATTCCTTTAATCCCAGCACGTGGGAGGCAAAGGCAGGGAGATTTCTGAGTTCGAGGCCAGCCTGGTCTACAGAGTGAATTCCAGGATAGTCAGGGCTACACAGAGAAACCCTGTATCAAACAAACAAACAAAACAAAACAAAACAAAACAAAACAAATCAAATTAAATCAAATCAAAACAAAACAAAACAAAACAAAACAAAAATGAAAGGACACTGGCATCTATCCTGATAGGCTCAGCCAGCTTGTGCCAACAGGTTGTCAGAGCCTTTGCAGGGTTCAAGTGTTCTGTGTCCTGAGCAGACTCTGGATGCTGAAGCCCCATTGTACACAGCGCCATAGTAGGCAGCTGCGGGCAGGAAGACACACTAACCAGACCACTGTCCGTTGGCACCTGACCCTTGACCTTCCAGCTCCGGAAACAGCGCAGGAGTAAATCCTAATAAATTCCTCAGTCATGTACTTTGCTCTGAACAGATTAAGAACTTCTCAGAAGGGCCTCTTGGTCAGAGACTGGGGTCCATGCCTATAATCCCAGCCCTCAGGAGCTGAGGCAGGAGAATTGTCAATTAAGGCCAGCCTGGAGACTAAACAATAAGCAAACAAACAGAAACCACAGACACCTTTTGCTTTGTGGGTATGGATATCTGCCACTACTCTCTTCCTCTTCCCCTGCTCCCCCTCGCCTTTTTTGACAGAGTCTCTGAAAACGTGAGTTCAAAAAATAAATGATTTCTCAACTATACAAAATATAAGGATGCAATATGAATTATATGAGGGGCTTTGTGAATCTAAAAGAAAAAATAAGCAGCCTTGCTGTGAGACAACTTATCAGAAAGATATAAGTGAGGAAGATGAAGACATTTAGGAGCCGGGCGGTGGTGGCGCACGCCTTAATCCCCACACTTGGGAAGCAGAGGTAGGAGGATTTCTGAGTTCGAGGCCAGCCTGGTCTACAGAGTGAGTTCCAGGATAGCCAGGGCTACACAGAGAAACCTTGTCTCAGGAAAAAGAAAAAAAAAAAAGATATTTAGGGAGTGATGTTGATCTCAGGAGAGCCCACCTACCTACATTTTTTTGTTTGTTTACAAAAAGCAAGCAGAGTCCTGAGTTTAAGGTCAGCCGGGGACAGAGGGAACTTTAGGTCCAGACCCAGGCATGATAGAAATGGTAATTTCAGGGTGGGGTCCCACCCAGCTACTTTACCATCTGTGCTTAACAAAGGCAGATAGATCTTTGCAATATTTTTTAAAAAAAAAGTGTGCTTGCTTTCTTCTTAGAAGCAGGAGCTTGGGTCATGGGAAAATCAAAAGCAAACCTGAATTGATGTGTAAAATAGAGGACTGGAATTTTTTTTAGAATAGCAAGAGAGAATAGCTTGGAGAACTGTGTGGAGCAGATAGGGGAGGTACAGATGGGGATGGGAGGGAGACAGAGAGGAAGAGATGAGAGAGATGAGATGAGAGAGCTGTTTGGAGAAAGCAAGAGCAGAGCAATCTGGACCGCTGTCTCAAGCAGAAGAGAAGATAGGTGGCCACCTTGGACCCACGCTGTGACTTCAGGGCCTTTGTTTCACTGCACCCAAACACCCCTTCTCCCAGAACCCCTGTCCAAGCTGAGGCTGGTCCTTGGCACGAGGCCACTCGTTCCCTCCCTGTGGAGCTGGAGCGGACTTTGTTTCTTGGCTGGGGGAGTGGCTGTTTTGAACTTACAATGCTCTAGTGACTCTTCGAGGGCGAGGGCAAGCAGTTTACAGCGCACACCTACCTCCCAGAGCGTTAAAGCTCTTGGGACCAGCCCTTCCTAGATGCTTCACTTGGTTTCCACTTAGAGTTTGGTGATTCAAGTCACAAACACACCTGGCATCTCTTGGTGAATGGTGGACCCTGGTGACTGACTGACAGCTGTTCATGGTGGTACATGTCTGTGACCTTTACAAAACAGAGGCAGAAAGACCACTGTGATTCCTAGGCCAACCTGGTCTAATGGCAAAATCCTGTGTCAAAATAAAATGAAATAAAATAAAATAAAATAAAATAAAATAAAATAAAATAAAAGCAGGACAGGACGGATGGCAAGCCTGAGTCCTAAGTTCAATTCCTATAGCCACCACATGCAAACCAACTTTTGGCAAGGCATTGCGGAGCAAGACTGTAGTCCTAATTCCTATGAGAAAGAGGCAGAGGTAGGAGGATCACATCAAGCTGGAGACTAGCCTTGTCTACCTGTCAAGCTGTAGGCCAGACAGGGCTGTCTAATACAAACAAAAATGGAATCCTATCCCCTAAACTCCAGGACCTTGCATATCAGATTCAGTCAAAGCAGACACAAGGGGGGAGCTAACGTAGAGGAATTCCAAGGCTTCAGGAATGGCCGTCCTCCAGGTTCATTCCAGCCCCCAGCCAGCAGGGCAGCACATCTGCACATGCCCAGAAAGCTGCTGCCAGGCCTGCAAAGGCTAAAGGAAGCCCAAGCTCTCCTGCTGGAGGGGCCGGCCCTTCGCTGGGGCTGGAGGGGTCTGAGGGTGAGCCCCAGCAGGTGGGGGGCCTGACACCCTGTCTGTGCCAAACTCAGTTGGCTCTTCAACTCAGAAACCCACCAGGGGTCAGAGGCACCTCCTAACCCCTCAGGGGTGCAGGTGGAAGGTCCTGGGGAGGGGACAACTCAGCGCCATTGCTGATGCTGTGCCCTGCAGGGCAACTGAGGCTTCCTCAGCACGGCCTTCCTTTCTCTGATGCTTGAGTCGGAACTCACAAAACATCTCTCTCATGAGGTCTGATCCACAGGCTGCTGGGCACAGGACCCTGGCAGGATGAAGGCAGGAATGTGTTCTGGGCAGGACATCCTCAAAGACAGGGGACAGAGAAGACGAAAGCTCCGAGTGCCACTTACATGGCTGTGCCCTGGACGGATGCCAGGGGTGGAATGAGGGCGTTCTTAGTCAAGGAGGCCTTGCACTTCAGAGCTAAAAGCAGGAATGCTGTGGAGGTCAGAGGACAATGTGTGAGAGTGGATGCTCTCCTTCCACCAAGTAGGTCTTGGGGTTTGAACTCAGGTCATCAGGCTTAGCTGCAAGCCCCTTTCTCTGCTGAGGCATCCTCCTGGCCTTATTTTGGGAGTCAGAATCTCCCAGTGTAGTCAGTGCTGATCTTCAATTAATGATGTAGCCCAGTGCTGACCTCCAATTAATGATTCTCCTGCCTCAGCTTCGTGAGTGCTGGGATTATAGGTGTGTGTGCTTGCATGACCAGAAAATTCTTCTTCTCCTTTTACTCTTCTTTTTCTTCATCCTGATCCTCATCCTCCTCTTCCTCCTCTTCTTCTACCTTTGAGACAAGGTCTCACTGCGTATCCCTAGCAGACCTAGGTAGACTAGGCTGGCCTTGAACCTACAAAGCTCCCTTTGCCTCCTATGTACTGAGATTAAAAATGTGACTGGCAAACGCACGTGCCTACTGGGGTGACTTGGACACTGCAGCAGTCACCTATGTGCCTGTTTCAGCAACAAGAGCCTGGGGGTGGGGGAAGCTAGACACAGCTGACTGGCTTGTGGGTGACTGGGAGGCAGAGAGAGCAACAGCCCTTTGAACAGGGGGTTGGGGTGTGGGAGGGCTGACAAGGGCATAGGGCTGAAGCAAAGACTTTGAACTTGGCCAATCAGGTCTTGAGAAAGCCACCAAGCAAACACACCTGAATCCTGCCCCATCTCAGGCCCCACGTTGCAATTTTTTTCTCAGCAGATCTCAGCATGTAATAATTTAAGACAAAGTCAACTTGTGCAACTGCCTTAGGGAGCAAATTGCATTCTGGGAAATCAGATGAGTGACAGGCCACTGCCTTCCCAGAGTTATCACGGCCACTGTGCTGCGGTGCCATCAACACTGCCCACCCTTTGGAAGGTGCAGCTCAAGCAGGACCGCCATCTGGTCACTTCCGGTTGAATACCTCCTCAGCTTTTGTTCCTGAGACCCAACGCTGGGAAATAACAACAGGATTTAAAGATTGACGGACCCCGAAGCATTAGTCACCAGGCGATGAGTAACAACTCCAGGAAGAACTGAAGCAATTTTTAGCCTGGGTTCAGAAAGGCAGCGAGTCCCAAGAACAAAAGGCGTGCTCTGAGCCTGGGAGGAACACCAGGGCTGTGTCCATCAAGACGCAGGTGGCCCAGCCCCTGCTCGGGCCTCCCTCCTGCAGAAGCCAGGGACCCGGAATGATCTGCTTCTGCAGTGAAACTTGTCCCTGTGGCGAGGTGGGTCCAGCTGACTGCTGGGGCATCTCCCAGACCCCAGCCACCAGACACAGAGAGCGAGGCCAGCTTTCCTACCTCGGCCTGGCTCCAGGACCTTGGCCTCCCTCCCTATAGCTGCCTGCATCCCTATCGGCTGCCCGTGCCTAGTGACTTCTGTGTGGCCCAGAAAGACTGACTTACTGGGGAAGATTCTCTGGAGGGGTTACTATGGAAACAGCCCCGTGGTTCAGAAGACCCTCAAGTCCCTGTTGAGAGCTCTCCACCAGATGCAGGAGGCTGCCCTGCCTGTCAGGAGGGGAGGTCAAAGGCTGTCTGCTCCCAGGGCGCCTTTTCCTCCTCTCCCCTCTTCTCTTTTTCTTCCTTTTCTGAGACAGGCCTCACTCTGTACTTCAGACTAGCCTGGAATTCATGGCAATCCTTCTGCCTCAGCTCCCAAGTCCTGAGCTTATAGGTACAGGTCACATGCCCAGCACCCAAGCACCCAGGTGACCCATGGCACAGTCAGGGTAGGAATATGAGATGATGGCGTGGTGGACACTTCAGTAGTGACCTCCCTGTCTACTCCCTGTCACTTCCTCCACCAACCAAAGCAGCCCTTCCCCTGCCTTCCTGGAGCCTCAAGTCCAGCTGTTCCTCCAGCTGGGGCCCAGTCCCATCTCTTCCTCCACAGTATCCGTCCCCAGAGGCCCCCACGGAACCTCTCCTGGACTCTGGCAGCCTCTGAAGTGTCAGGCTCCTGCATGTCCCCACGGGTCTCCACAGCCTTCCTGACTGGACTGTACCTGGTCAGCCCTCTGTCCTCTGCTGTCCCGGGGCTTCCTGCCTGTTACCTCTCTGCACACCTTGCATCAGGGTTCCCTCTGTTCCCGCCCAGCTTATCGCTGGATAACATCCTTTCACCTCTGGATATAGAGCAGCCTTGGCCTTTATCGCAGCTGTGAAACACGAGTGGACTGGTTCCCTGGGACACGTGTCTAGGATGCGGGTCCATGTGGGGTTCTGGGCCTGCGGCAGCATTGCTGCACAGTTCCTCCACTTTTTATATGGATTACACGTTGAAATGATCACTTTTTGGTATTTCAGAGTAAATTTCAATTAACGTAGTTTTACAGCTTCCTTTTCCTTCTCTCTGTACCTCACGATAATCTTACAATGATGCCCAGGTTAGACTTGTGTTCACAGGTTCAAGGACCCTCCTGCTTCAGCTTCCTAAGGGTGGGGGATACAGGTCTATGTCCCTGCACCCAGTTTTTGTTGGTTATAAAGTGTGCCCACTAGGCAAGTGGGTCATGCCTGTCATCCCAGGCTTTGGAAAGCTGAGACAGAGGGTTGCCACAAGTTCAAAGTTAGCCTGGGCAACATAGAGAGTGTCAGGGCAATCAGAGCTTCCCAGAGAGTTCCTGTCAATAAGAGAAAAAAAAGTGCTAGTGCACACCTTTAAACCCAGGCCTGGGGAGGCAGAGGCAGAGGCAGGCAGATATCTGTAAGTTTGGGGCCAGCCTGATCTACATAGTGAGTTCTGGGATAGCCAGAGTTACATAGTCAGAGTCTGTCTAAAAACCTAAGTGGGTGGGTGAGTAAAGTATCTTCTAGGAAAGTCGAAGGGCCAGCAGGGGCAGTGGCTTGAGACTGTGACTCCTGTGGCACTGCTGGGGTCTCCTTCATCCTGGGGAGCCTCTGCCCTCAGATTGTGAATGTCGGTCCTGTGTCTTGTCACTGGACACTTGGCAGGGGCCAGACGTGTTTGTCTCAGGATAGCCCAATGAGGCCCTTTGTACTCACTTTCTGCAAGAAGGGCTGTAGCTGCCACTTGTCATCATGACTGCTGGCCAAAAGCCTGGTGGCAGCTGGTGTTCTGCCTGAGAAGTGCCCTGCCCCAGTCCCAAGGAGTCTCTGGGAATACAGGAAGCCACAGCATGACTCCTGGCAACTTCAGAGGACTCAGAGAACACAAGTCCAGTTACTTTCTCCCTGCAGCCTTGAGGTTTTTGGTTTGTTTGTTTGCTTGCTTGCTTGTTTTTGAAACAGTTCTTCTGATGCTGCCAGAGCTAGCCTGAACTTGAAAGCCCGCAGTCTTCGCCTCCCTGGTGCTGGGACCACAGACTCAGCTGCACTGGGGTTTTAAACTAAACTTTGGCTTGGCTCAGGTTTCATTTACAGAGACACAGAGGTTGGGAATGAAGAACAGCCAAATTCCCTTCATGGCTCTGTCTACTTGCTGGGCTAACCCCGTCATGGCTGCAACCTGAGTCTGTCCTGACCTCTCAGGTCTTAGGTTATACCCACAGCTTCAGAGAGAGGTCTGGTGAATTTGTCCTTGATAAGCTGCAGGACCTCTGTGGGAATGGTGCTTTGTTGGGATGCACTGTGTCCCCACAGTGCCTGGCTCCGAGCCCTGACTGGGTGAGGATGGGCTCCTTGGTGTGTTCTTAGAGAACATGCTGGTCTGTGTTACTTGAGTTGCTCTGAACTGCCAGGGCTGCCTCTAGGGATTCACATCCTGATACTGTCATCCGGGGTGTGTGTGTGTGTGTGTGTGTGCGCGCGCGCGTTACCTAGAGCTAACTCAGCTACCTTAGCCTAGCTTCCTAAGAGAGCCAGAAGGCTATAAGACTCGAGGAGTTATGGTAAGCATCCCATCAACAAGGCACTTACCATACAAAGGTCATAGCCTCCCCACCCCCCTGCAGCTGGACCACCCCAGGGCTGCCAGACTCCACCAGGGAACTATAGCGTCCATTAGACTTGTGGAAAGGTCCTGTCTAGGTGCCATAGTCAGTGACTATTGTCACCAAATGTCGTCAGCCATGGCAGGGATGGATCTGAGTTTGAAGTCTGCTTAGATTATATGAGGAAATTCTGCCACACACCAACCCCGCCCACCAGGGACCGTGCTTAAGGCAATGCAGGGACTACTTCCTGGCTGAAGAGAACTACATTGGGGCTGAGGGGGAAATGCTAGTTGGTCTGTGGTCTCTTGGAGTCACAGTGCAGTCTGGCCACACTCTAGTCCATGTCACCCTAGAGAAGGCTCAACACAGATTAGCAAAAGGCCTGAGGCTGCTCCATGCTGAATGAGCAGATAGAGGAAGGGAAGGGGCAGAAACCCGGAGTAGGGGCACGTGCTTGCAGACGCCTTGTGCCAGGGAGCTCTGCCCACATTCTGTGCCTAAATCCAAGTCCTCAGGTGACCCACAGAGGAGGCAGGCCTATGCAGAAGAACAGAAGCTCAGCTCTGGGCTCCACGCACGGGCTGTCTGAAGGTGTCCTGCAGAATCTCAGAGCTGCACTTAAATGTCCCATAGTTCCCTGGCCTAGGGGACACACGGACACATGGGACTTTTTTTTTTTTTTTTTTTTTTGAGACAGGGTTTCTCTGTGTAGCCCTGGCTGTCCTGGAACTCACTCTGTAGACCAGGCTGGCCTCAAACTCAGAAATCCACCTGCCTCTGCCTCCTGTGTGCTGGGATTACAGGTGTGTGCCACCACCGCCCGGTCCATATTTAATTTTATTAACAGTGACAATGGCTACCATTCAAGAGCTGTTCTTCAGAGTTTCTTTTGCTAACCCTACCTCGGCCCAGCATGCCAAGCAAAAAACACACCCGAATCACAAAGATGTCACAGGGTTAAAAAAAAAAAAATCTCCTAATCTGGGGCATGCACTAGGTGAAAGCACTTGGCTCAAATCCAGGATTTGTGGATTTCTGGAACCTCCACGGTAGAATGAGAGAACCAACTCCTACAGGCTGTCCTCTGACCTCCACATGAGCGCTGTGGTGTGTGCGCACCTCCCCCCCCATCAGTTATATACAAATGTAAATTAAAAACCTTCTTTTCTGCCTAGGCATAGTGGCACATCACTTTAGTCCCAGTCCTCGGGTGGCAGAGACAGGTAGATCTCTGAGTCTGAGACCAACCTGGAGAACATAGTAAGTTCTAGACCAGCCAGGGCAAGAAGTTGAGTTCTTGCCTAAACAAACAAACAAACAGAATTTGTAATCCCAGCACTGAGGAATTAGAAACAGTTGGATCGGGCTGGAGAGATGGCTCAGTGGTTAAGAGCACTGACTGCTCTTCCAAAGGTTCTGAGTTCAAATCCCAGCAACCACATGGTGGCTCACAACCACCCGTAGTGAAATCTGACTCCCTCTTCTGGGGAGTATGAAGACAGCTCCATTGTACTTGCATATAATAAATAAATAAATCTTTGAAAAAAAAGAATATGAAATGCTTAAAAAAAAAGAAAAGAAAAGAAACAGTTGGATCCCTGGGGATAGCCAGGAGGCCTAGATAGACTAAGAGAGAACTTCTGGGTGCTAGTAGGATATCTAAATAAAAGAATACCTACAATAAATCCAATGCAGATCCAGATGCGGTCTCTGAGTTCAAGGCCACATTGGCTTAGTGAGTTCTAGGTCAGGGAGAAAGATGTCACAAGACCCTGTCTCAAAAAAGTCAAAGCCGGGCAGTGGTGGCACATGCCTTTAATCCCAGCACTTGGGAGGCAGAGGCAGGCAGATTTCTGGGATTTCTGAGTTCGAGGCCAGCCTGGTCTTGTAACAGAATGAGTTCCAGGACAGTCAGGGCTACACAGAGAAACCGTGTCTCGAAAAAACCAAAACCAAAACCAAAAAAACAAAAAAAACAAAAACAAACCCAAAAACAAAAAAACCCTTCACATACACAAACACAAACACACACTAATAAACACAGAAATTTTGGGATTATAAATGTGCACCATTGTTCTAGGCAAGCAAGATTCAATTACAAGAAATGTTCAGCACATACGGAGTATCCAGTAAATGTTACTATCAGCAAGCAATTACTTATTCCTACAATGTACTTCCATGTAGTTCATTCGGATCAAGCATGCCTTACAATGTGTTTCTCCTTATTGTTCACCTTTTCAGGGGTTGGGAGTAAAACTAGGGCCTTGGTATGCACCCCACCAACTGAGCCCCAACAACACTTCCTCCTTCTGATCTGTTCCCCAAGCGATGGCCTCATTCCTTTCTCTTCAAAGCAGAGCTTGTTCCCAGTCCTCTCACCAAGATAAAGCAAACTTTACATGATGGCCTGTGCCGCTATTCTGTGATCCTGGTGTGTCCGTGACCACGGGAGTGCTGCGTGTAGGTCTGAAGATGGGACAGGAAGAGAGTTGCACTTCCCTAGGACTGAGAGGACTTGGTGGGAACTGTAGAGGGGAAGACCAGTGCAGTCTGTTCCCGTGAGTGGCTCTGAGCACACTTGAACTTAAGAGATGATCCCTGGTATGTTGAGAAGCAACACGTGTCCCTCTACACAGGGCAGCCTGTGCGCCCTACTGGGTCTGGGATTCCATGCAAGCCAACTGGCTGGAGGGGATAGCTCCTGATCTCTGAGGGTCTTCAGGCTCTGAAACTCAGTGGGAACTCTTTGGACAGCTGCTCCGGGGTGTGCCACCCAGGGGGTGATCAGCGCCGCAGGCCAAGGAGGCGGAACAGTGTGTAATGAACGAACCGTGGTGGGGGAGTGTGATCCAGACGGGCCGGCTGATGCAGACCCAGGTCTGCAAAGCGGATGTGTGCCCACGTGCTGGAGCACAGAGGAGGTCTTGTGCTGGGTTCCGCAAGTCCCTTTTCCCAGAAGGGCGGGGCCTGCGAGAGGCACCGCCTTCAGCCCGCCCCTTGCCGCGCGGGACTCGCGGGTTAGCAGCCGGCCCGTTGAGGTCAAAGGAGGCGGGCAGTGCTTCCAAGCCAAGCGCCTGCGCGTACCTAAGCGCTCTGAGCTTAAGACCGAGCGAGCCGCCTGAGCAGCCCCAGCCTGTGACACTACCTGGACTACGCGCCACTACAGCCTTCCCGGCATGGAGGGCGAATGCCGGGTGCTTTCCATCCAGAGCCATGTTGTCCGCGGCTACGTGGGCAACAGAGCGGCCATGTTCCCTCTGCAGGTATGCGCTCCATTGCTTATGTAACCCGGCCGGGCTGCTCGCTTGCGGGGCTGCGGGTCCGTTGCGTGGCCTTCTCCGACTAATGACCTTGGCCCCCTGTGACTATCCTTGGGTCTCCCATCGCGCGCTGGGCGCGCTGCGGACAGATCCTGGCGCACGCAGGCCGGGGGCGTGGAGTACCCTGGGGAGCCTACAGTGGAGTGGTGCAGTTGGCACCTAGCCCCCAGCCCGGCTGTGGCACACTCGGTAGTCCCTGAGGGTCCCTGTTGCTTCCGGCTGTCTGGCCGGCAGTGGGCGGGGGCTTCCCGAAGCGTTGAAATGCTGAGCTGGGAGGATCCTTTCCAGCGGGAGAGCGGATAGCCTCTTGGTAGACACATTGGCTAGTGATTGCTTACTCTCTGCTGAAATCCAGGTTCTGCTTGGACCAAGGAGGTGGCTGGGCCACGCTTGGGTCCGACCACTCTTGAAGTGGTTTGTTATCAGCTGAGCTGGGTTGGAACCTCCCTGCACCTTCTGCACGCTTGCTTCTGTTCCTAAGAGACAGCACAGTTTGCTGAGTTTGGCTTTGGAAGCAACCTGTTAGACGGGCTGTAGCCTTGTCGTCTTCCCAGAGCCTCTTTCCTGTGAGGTATATATCGAATGAGGCTGTCACTGATCATTTCTGGCAGGTGGTGCTTCCTGCTTCTGACTGGTTGCCCTTGGAGGGAATCAGGGTATAGTGGGCATGAGCATGGGGACCAGAGGCAACGTCAGGCTGACTGGCAGGCTGACTGGCGCTGTCTTGCCTTGCCGGTCCAGCAGGAAGATTAGGCTGGCCTGGCCAGCAAGGTGGTGGCCTCCTGAAATGTATCTTTTTGGCTGGTCACTGATCAAGGTGGCAGGTCCCTGCATCCCTCCAGCTCATGTCCAGCCACTGTATTGACCCCCGAGGGACATTAGGAAGGAGCAGCTGGCTACCCTAGACCTGCAGGAAGGACATGGAAGGAAGACAGGTGGCCAGAACTGCATCTAAGGACAGTCGAGGACTGCCCTGAATCAAGCATGCTTGCTAGACAAATAGAGCAATTGATTGTTATTATACAGCATAGGAAATCAAAGTCCTTAGACGAGGGCAGTTGCTGAGTGTTTGAGTCCCTCTCTGTTGGTCGATAAGCAGTGCCTCACACACACTGTCTAGTGTACCCATTCTGATTCTACCCAGAATGCACCAGTCTGGTGCTTCCTGCGCTTAGCCACTGCTCCCTGAGCCTCATGCATTCCACTCACCTTGGGCAGAGGCGTGCAGGCCTCTGAGGCCCTGGGTCTTGCCTTTCTTGCCTATTTCACTTCCTGGTGCTCTTCCTTCACCTACCACACTGTCCCTGGGTCCCCCAGTCCTCTGTCCTCTCATCTGTACCAAGGGCTCAGTGTCCTTATTCAGGCTGAAGATATGGGGTTCCAACTGCTCAAGGGAGGAGATCCCCCATCTTTCCCTCATTCCTTCTCCTCCCCTTTTATTGGCTCTTTGCATATTTCTCATCATGTACCCCAATCCCACTCATCTCTCCCTCCCCCTGTACGCGCCCTCCACCCTTTCAGCCTCCTCCCAAAATATCTTGTTGTGGAAGCTGTAGTGTATACCACAGTATATCTCTATTATGCCCACACTTCTTTGCTTGCAAATGTTCATTGCAACCAGTCAGCCTGGTACACCTCTGGCTTCTGCTACATCAGCAATACTGGAACCTCACTGGGACTCCCCTCAGATTGCCTATTGTTGCCCTGTGTTGAGGAGATCCTGTAGTTTTGATCTGGAACCGGTTCCTTCACACGCTCCATTGATGGGGTATTTGCTGGAGCGGGCCAGATCAAAGCCCTGGATCTGGGTCTGAGAGGTATCTGAGCTGGTCAGCCCACTATACCCACGTCACAGAGGCGAGCTATTTGGCCCTGTCCTGGCTGGCCCATCCGATAGAGCAGCCAGCAAGGAACAGGGCTCCCATGCCTTTAGCGATGGCTCTATTGTGCTGGCCAGGAGAGATGCAGGGCTGGCTCTCTCCTAGAGTGGAGCAGGTGAGGGGCGTGGTTAGCTCTTCTGTTCTCAGGCACTGGCTCACCTGCAACCAGAGCCAGCTCTGTCCACCCTGCTCTGTCCACCCTGCTCTGTCCACCCTGCTGCCCAGCAAGGTGCAGGACCCAGTCTCCTGAGTGGTACAGCCCATGGGATACAGGGCCACTTCTTTTACTTTCATGACCCTGGGACCAGCTCTCCCGCCTGTCATAGGTGGCAGGGGACAAGGCATGGAAGGAGGACATGTCTTACTTAGTTAGGGTTACATTGCTGTGAGGGGACAGCATGTCTAAGGCAACCCTTAGAAAACATTTCATTGGGGATGGCTTACAGGTTCAGAGGTTCAGTCTATTGTCATCATGAGGGGAAGCATGGTAGCGTCCAGACAGGCATGGTGCTGGAAGAGCGGAGAGTTCTCTACCTCTTGATCTTGTTAGTGGCTAACAGGCATACAGTCATAGAGTTAAACCCTGTACACTATCTTGCGCTAAAATCATTTCAGTTGTGATTAAGATAATAAGCATTAAATAAAAATAAGACTATAAAAATTCTAAAAGAAATGTCAGTTAAGTACGTATCCTACCATAACATGGGTAAATAATTGCTGCATGGTCTCAACGGCAAAAAACAAAACAAAACAAAAAAACAAAAAAAACGATAAAGAGAGAAAACATATAAAACTGCTTGTCTTAGGGTTTTACTGCAGTGAGCAGACACCGTGACCAAGGCAACTCTTTTTTTTTTTTTTTTCTGATACAGGGTTTCTCTGTGTAGCCCTGGTTGCCCTGGAACTCACTCTGTAGACGAGGCTGGCCTCAGAACTCAGAAATCCGCCTGCCTCTGCCTCCCAAGTGCTGGGATTAAAGGCGTGTGCCACCACTGCCTGGCCGACCAAGGCAACTCTTATAAAGATGACATTTAATTGGGGCTGGCTTACAGGTTCAAACGTTCAGTCTGTTATCATCCACGTGAGAGCATGGCAGCATCCAGGTGGGCATAGTGCTGGAAGAGCGTGAGAGTTCTACATCTTCATCTGAAGGCAGCAGCAGGAGACTGTATTCCTCAGGCAGCCAGGAGGGGGCGCTCTTTTGCACTGGGTGGCGCTTGAGCAGCACTAGGAGACCTCAAAGTCCATGCAGGGCAGTGACACATTTGCTCCAACAAGGCGTCATCTAATCCATTCAAAAGGACCACACTTCCTAATAGCACCACTTCCTGTGGGGCAAGCATTGATACACATGAATCTGGGGGTGCGGGGGGAACTGTATTCATACCACCACAGCATATCTCCCCTCATCCATGCCACTGCTTAGCAGACAAGAGACAGGACCTGCTCTCCTGTGCTCATGCCCTCAGGGTTGGCTCACCTGCAACCCCCACATCTAGGACATGCTCTACCATGCCACCCATTGGAGGTGCAGGGCCAGTTCTCCAGAGTTCTGCAGCAGGTAAGGGTCAGGGGAGGGGGCTCTTCCCTCTCGAGAGGTGCTTAAGGACCTGGGGACTCCGTCCTGGCCCACGTGGACTCTTGGCTGCTCACCACACCGCTGCAGCCTGGGACAGGGAGAAGCAGAGATGGAGAAGGAGGACACTCCAACATGGAGAACCTCGGTGAGCACTGTGGGGCTGGCGCTGGCATTGTCTGTGGTAGACTGAGGCCAGCGCTCTCCAGTCTCTGAGAAGCTGTTTCAAGTCCGAAGCTGTGCTCAGTGGAGACAGGGTGTGTGCATTCTCACTGCACGACCTGAAGTGCAGATCTCATTCACATTACTGAATCTGGGGAAGCAGAGTTAGATAGGGGAGGATGTAGCCTTGGGCTGGGACACTGAAGTTTGTCCCAGGGCTAATCCTAGATGGCTTCCTGGCTGAGGGAGCCTCCAGGGACTGACATCACAGGTTGCAGTATCAGGTGGCTTGTCCATTCATGCCAGGCGAGTGGCTGGGGATGTTTCTGGGCCTCCCCTGCAGACCTGTGCCAAGCTGTTGATGAGCTGGTACTGGGACTTCTAGCTGGAGTCCTGGTGCTGGGCCTGGCCTGTGCCTGTGGCTGGGGAGCTCCCTCTAGCTTCTGCCATGTGTCACAGACTCACACATGTGGACCATCAGCCCTGGCTCCCCAGTGCTCCCCGCAGAGTCTCCCAGGCTCACCCTGTCTCCCACAAGCAGCCAGGATAAACAAACCCTCCAGGGAGGCAGCAGAACCTTGCCCCCGTGTCCATTTCTGCTTCTGGGCCCGGGCCAGGCTCTAGTCTGTAGGGTGGGCAGGGAAGGGCAGGGTGAAGTCTTGGGAGTGTTAAGCTCGAGCACTGAGTGCTGCCCTAATCCTCTCTTCCCTCCCCTTTAAAACAATGTCTCAAAGAAAGGCACTGGTGGTACACACCTTTAATTCCAGCACTTGGGAGGCAGAGGCAGGCGAACTCTGAGTTCGAGGCCAGCCTGCTCTACAGAGTGAGTTCCAGGACAGCCAGAGCTACACAGAGAAACCCTGTCAAAGACAATGTCTTGTGTAGGCCTGACTGACCTGAAAGTCACAGATCACTTACCCCCAGTGTGGGGATTAGTGATGTGTACCACCACGGCCAGCTTCCCAATACCCTTGTTAAGTACTTCTGTGGGTAGAGCCACGGGCCTTTCTCATACATGAGTAAATATTCCCAGGAATACCTCTAACCCACTTCCTCCTGTAAGAGGCAAGAGGGAAGCTTTAATATCTCAAGGGTGTGAGTGGGTGTGGGTGTGTATACATGTATACATATATGTATACATATGTGAGCACACACAGGAATGCACATACGTATGTACCGTGGGCTTCCTGAGTCCTGTGTGTCTGCAGAGCCTTCCTGGCACCATGATTTTCCATCATATTCTCTTTTTAGATTATTGTTTGTTTGTTTGTTTGTTTGTTTGTTTTTTGGATTTGGTTTTTTTCGAGACAAGGTTTCTCTGTATAGCCCTGGCTGTTCTGGAACTCACTCTGTAGACCAGGCTGGCCTAGAACTCAGAAATCCGCCTGCTTCTGCCTCCCAGAGTGCTGGGATTACAGGCGTGTGCCACCGAGAGCAGAGGGTGTGGTCTGCCCGAGTGGGAAGGCTGATGAGAGACCTGTGGTGGGAGGCAGGAAGGGACGTGTGACTTTTGACTGTTACAATGCTCAGGATGACAACAGTCCCGAGATGCTTGCCTGGCCTGCTCGCTGATTCCATCTGTGAGAGGCTTAGGCAGCAGCCCGGGACTAAGTGTCCAGGGCTGGAATCGCCTGTGAGGCTCAGCCTGCCCTCGCCCCTCTGTCCGGAGATGCCTGTGGAAGAACCACACTGGAATATTCCAGAGCTCACCCCGCTCCCGCTGTGCTGAGCAGCTCTGCCTCCCTTGGAAGAGATTAGCTGAGCTGTTGCTCTAAATGTGCCACATCTGGCTGCGTGGCTTCAGGCTGCCTGAGCCTTTTCGCTGGAGGCTTGGTGATGCAGCGGTGGGGGCGGGCGAGAGGCCCTGGGGATGTGCATCACATGTGGGTGGCAGCCACCCCAGCACAGCACACGCGTCACTGCTGGCGAGGAGGGGGCGGGATGGGGGCGGGGTCTGAGTCTGTGGTTTGCAAGAGGGATAAGGGGAGGAGCCTGGTCTGGCAGCTAAGGGCAGCAGGAAGTATGGAAGGCAGGCTTCCTGCATTGTGTTTTGACCTTCAGTTTCCTGGGTGCCTTTTGCACTCCCGACAGTGGGAGGGAGGAAGTATAACAGGCTGTGGTGGGGTACTTTACCCCGGGGGACAGTCTGAAGCTTCTCCAGGGAATAACGCTGTCCTGTTTGCCCAGAGTCAACCCTCAGCAGTTCTGGAAGCCCTGCCTCCTGCTGGACACTCTTCAGGTGACCTAAGCAGCACCTCAGCCAGATGTGGTTCCCAGCACAGCTGTCTCTCGGTACCTGCCTGTCTCCAGCACTAGTCACTGCTTATGAGGTCAGCCAGACCTCCATCTGCTGGAGCTGTGTCTCCACTGCGTTTTGTAATAATAGGCGCTTTTTCTAGTATACATCTTGGCTGAGACGTTCATGCCTTGTGTAGTGGATGTAAGTTTGGTAGTGGATGCTCATGAATGGGCTCAGATTCTATGGAGATGTGGGGGAAGCCAGAGCCCCCTCAAATCCCATCAGGTTTTGAAGCAATCCTACAGAGGCCAGCACTCCAGAGGCAGAGGCAAGTGGATTTCTGAGTTCGGGGCCATGCTGGGGTACAAAGAGAAATACTGTCTCAAAACAACTACCCCCCCCCCCCATACACAAAGTGCTTCTAGGGAAGAGGTGACCAGTGGGCCAGTGGATAGAGTCACCCTGTCTCCCACCCTCCGCTCCTACTCTATCTGTCCTGTTGAAAGCACTCAGCCAAGAGGCACTACTTTGCCGGGAAGTGAGCTCAGCCCAGACGTAGCCTCCCAGAGGATGGATTTGAGCTGAGAGAGTCCCCACCTGGAAACAAGGTCCCTGTCCTCACCTTGTCAGCTGAGGATGGCTAAGCTTTGTATATGTACTTTGGGAGGCGGACTCTGGACATGTTGAAACTAGTGTATGAAATACCGATTAATACACCACTTTTGACAGTCATATTTGAAATGGGAAATGCTACCGTAGTGGCTCAGAGCCATCATTCCGAAGCAGAAATAGCGAGTTCTTTCCCAGATCCGTGTGCCCGCTCTGAAGGATTAATTATCAACACAGTGGTGCAGGATAGCTTGGCAGGGATTCCTGGACGCGTGTCATCATCGCTTTCCAGCCTGGCCCATCACAGTCGATTAGAATTTTAAGGGATTTGAGACGCTGGAAGCTATATCGGTGCACAGAAGTCTGGAACAGATAGGCGAGCGGATCTGCCATTTTTACATTTCTGGGTTAAAACCACTGCTAATTTCTGTCACGTTGCTCTAGTGGTAATGCGGGCTTAACTCAGGGCTGAGTATCTGGATGCAAACCGTAAGCACTTGAGCTCAGTGGCTTAGCACAAAAGCAAACACCACCACACAGTGTGCGGCGTGTTGCCAGCACCCAGCACTAACACCCACCCCATTCCCCTCCAGGGCAGTCATTCTCCTGGTGCTGCCCAGCCCAGGGCTTGTCTCTTATATCTGTTGCTCGTCCGCCTGGGCTCTCCTTCTTTCTGCCCTGTTTTGCTGTCCCCTAGGCTGTCTTGCCTTGTCTGTGCGGTTCTGCAGGTGAGCCAGGCCACTTTGTATATACTGGGTGTGGTGTTATTTTGTTTGTTTTCTTCTTGTGCCTTGGTGTGTTGTTTGTATGTTCATGTTAAGAGTGTCAGATCGAGGAGTTGAGGACAGGTGTGAGGCTGGCACGTGCATGCTGGGATTTGAATGGGTCCTCTGGAGGAGCAGTCAGTCTCCTTAAACACGGAGCCATCTCTTCGTTATAGATTTTTGTTTTTGCAATTTGTTTACTTACGTGGATTTTTTTTTTTAAATATAGGGATGCTCTGTCTGTCTGTACACTTACATGCCAGAAGAGGGCGTTACCCTTTATAGATAGCTGGTCATGAGCCACTAGGTGGATGATGAGAATTGGACACAGGAGGAAGAGCAGCCAGTGTTCTTAAGCACTGAGCCATCTCACCAACCCCACATCTGGGGTTCTAAAAGCATGTTATGAAGGGTCCTGTTTTCTGTCACTCCAGGGTCACTGCCACCTCTCCCCTCTGCTGCCCGTGGGTCAGATTCACAGGGCTGCTTTGTTCAGATGTCCTGGAGTTCTGGTGGGGGCAGGGGAGTCCTCAGCTCTCTGTTTACATTGGAGTTCTTTCTGGCAAAGGTCTTATGAGGCTTTCAAACTCTTGACCTCTGTCCCTCTAGGGTTCGGCTCCTATCTCTGTACGCCACAGAGTCATGGCCGGTTCCTCCTCACCCTGGGCTCCTGGCTCCACGCCCTCTTTAGGACCCTTCTTTCTATAGGTGGTATCTGCATTATGGGGTGCATTGCCTCGGGGTCTTCTTCAGTGGTCCTGGCTTGCCATTGCTATAGAGTGGATTTTGGACGAGGTTTTTCTTGGGATGGGGACCTAGACTAAGGGGAAGGCTGGTTCTAGGGATGAAGGGGGATTGGTATGTCTGGGGGGTTGTGAAAGAAAGGGAGATCCTCTGGCAGGCAGACCACCCAAAAGCTGCTAAGTGTGAGGAGGCAGAGAAGTAGAAGAAGCTAGAGGCCAAAACTCTAGCTCTGCGTCACACGGGGCATGCCTGAAAGCGGCTTCTGGTTTGTCTGGGCCAAAAGAAGACAGAATTCTTTGCCCCTTTCATTTTAATGTGTAGAGGAAGGGTCCCTATTTGTGTGGGTGCCTGTGTGCGTGGGGAGATCAACTCTGAGGGCCATTCTCCAGCTGTTTACCCTTAAAAAGGATTGGTCTACTTATTGGTGTCTGATTCTGTAGCCATGTCTGTGTGTGCACACTCACTCAACCAGTGTGTGCCGGCAGACTCCAGAAGAGTCTCCCGGAGTCTTCCCCCTCCCCTCCACCTGTTCCTGTGAGGCACAGTCCTTGCTCTGGCCTAAAGATTTTGAAGCATTGCTGCAGAGGCCAGCACTCCAGAGGCAGAGGATTATTATATCTAAGTACACTGTAGCTGTCTTCAGACACACCAGAAGAGGGCGTTGGATCTCATTATGGATGGTTGTGAGCCACCATGTGGTTGCTGGGATTTGAACTCGGACCTTCAGGAGAACAGTCAGTGCTCTTACCTGCTGAGCCATCTCACCAGCCCCCCTTCCTTGTTTTTTGAGACAGGGTCTCTAACCAGCCTGAAATTCACCAAGTAGGCTAGGCCTGCTGGCCACAGAGCCCAGGACTCCTTCCCAGTACTGGAATTGTGGGCCAACACGTCGACACTAGGCTTCTTTGTTTTGTTTTTGTTTTTCCAGACAGGGTTTCTCTGTGTAGCCCTGGATATCCTAGAGCTCTCTTGGTAGACCAGGCTAGCCTCGAACTCAGACATCTGTCTTCCTCTGCCTCCCAAAGGTTGGGATTAAGGGCGTGTGGCCCTGCAAACCACAAACTAGAACTGTGTGTGTTATGGAGATTGAATTCAGGTCCTCTGGCTCACACAGAGAGCACTTTATTGACTGTGTAAATGCACCAGCCTGGCCTCTTATTTTAAAATGAAAACCTTTTGCTCGCAGTGATGGCTTTAGGTATCATCTGAGGGCCACAGCTTTAATTTGGTCCCCTGAGCTGCTCTGTGTGCTGAGGATGAACAATTGACCACACAGAGCCTCAGCCTCCGGCCGCGGCCTCTCAGGAGCCCCATCTGTCCCATCTGGATGACTCTCATAAGAGCTATGAGAAGCCATTTGGATCGGCAAGCTACTCAATAAATGTGGTTAATCGTGGGGACCTCGGCCCTGACATGAGACCTTCTTTCTCTGCTTGATAAGGAAGGAGGAAGACTTTGCTGGCTGGCATGGTGGAGGCTGGTTTAAGTTGACCTGCCCAGCTGGTTCTGGCGCTTACACCCTTGGGGATGGGGTGGGGTGGAGTGGAGTGGGAACTAACACGGCCCTAATCTGACAGACAGGTACTTGCAGGGGCTTTCTCTGACCACCAGTGACGTTTTTGGTGACGCTTTAGTGCATGCAAGCAAGGGGGAGGGGCGTCTCCACCCTGGCCTTTTAGACAACTTTTCTGAGTGAACAGAGGAGGCCCGTGCTCAGGCAGTGTGGCCCTGAAATGCAAACATCTAGCCAGCTTGGGCAGGGCCTTGTGTCCCCACCCTGGGGGTCCTCCTATCTGGGGATCTCTACCACCTGGCTGGTCTCCTTGTTACCCTCCTCAAGTTGGGACTCTAGTCATGGAGGGGACCCCTGCTCTGGGTTCTAGAGGGGTCACAGGCGGGCACTGTCACACTCTTCTGCTTGTCCTGCAGGTTTTGGGATTTGAGGTTGATGCTGTGAACTCTGTGCAGTTTTCAAACCACACAGGTAGGACTTCAAGGTGGTTGTCCTGGAGGACCTGAACTTGGCCTGTAATCTGGCCCTGGGGGAGTAGACCCCACTCCTTGATGTGGGGGGTGGGGGGTTGGGGGGAGTGGATCCCAGAAGGGCCGCTCTGTGCAGGGCACACCCTAACACACACGCCCACTGTTCTGGAGCTGACAGGAGGGAACCCCTCTCTTTGCCTCAGCCTCCTCCTCTGCTAAGCTGGCAGCCATGGCCCCTGCTGTGGTGGGGAGGCTGAGCAGGTGAATCCCAGAGGGTGCTGCTGTGTGCTCCTGTAGTCAGCTGGTGACCTGCAAGCCTGTGTGCTTCTCCACTGTGCCAATACCTTGTGCATAGGAGAGCACCAGCACCAGGGGAAGGGTGTGTGTGCGTGTGTGTGTGTGTGTGTGTGTGTGTGTGTGTTCTGGGGACCCAAAGACAGCACTGCTCATTGCTAAAGGGAACTGTCCTTGGAAGCCCCTTGAATTGTTTCCTGTGAATGTGTGCTCCGCACAGCCCTGACCTGCGGCCTCTGGAGTCCATGGTGAGTTTAGCTCTCCCTGCTCTCTGTGCTGGCAGGAGAACAAAGCCATTCGGGTGGTTAATAGTGCCTGCCCTGACATTTGTTCTGAACACAAAGGGAACTTTGGGAGCTCAAAGTGTCCCAGAGCAGCCCAGCTGGTCACCAGCAGGATGCAAAGTCTCAGAGGATTGACCACACTTCTGAGTGTAATGGGTTTTAAACAGGGAGGAAGAGAGGAGCCTCAGCTAGGGGCTGACAGTGGGCATCCATGGTCGGGGGCTGCTCAGTTCCAGTGCCCAAGCATTTGAAGTCCCAGATGGCCCAGCGCCTCCAGTGAACTGCATGGCCCCACGGACTCTGACTGCTGCTCTGAGGACTATTTCTTATTCCTGTTCACATGAGATGGCTTGGATGCTGAGCAGCAGGGTTGAGTTTAGTTCTGAGGAGCATGCTGTGTGGGATCACCATCATTCTGGGCTCTGGGATCACTGCCACGCTGTGGGGATCACGCTCATGCCGTGCTCCAGCTGGTGCTCCCTGGGTACCACCTGAGACACTGAACAAACATAATTTGCTTTAGTGTAATTCAGGGTGTCAGTGGTTGGCCTCACCTGCCCTCTATATTTCTGTATAGTGGGTACCCACGTGTCCTGCATCTCACAAAGGTCCCAGAGGCCTTGGATCTTGGCCACATCAGGCAGAAGATCAGGCTGTATGTCCGGGCTAGACCTGATTCTTGTTCATGCTTGTTTGTCTCTTGCTAGGATTTGACCCTTGACTTGTTTTGGCAGGGATTTAATTTGTGTGTGTGTGAGAGAAATAGCGGGAAGGGACAGATGAGTCCACACCTACCAGGTGACAGTGACCCAGCAAGTTGGCTTTGGTGGCTAGAAACACAGAGGAGACTGGGAACCAGACTGGGCTTAGGGGTAGGGACTGGGTGGGCCGCCCTGAGATGCCCTGTTGAATAGAGCAACAAACAGCTGTGTGCCCGTGATCTATCCATGTCCCATCTTCTGGGGCACCGAGTCCCCACTGCCCTGGATTGATTTGATAGGCTTGGGAGGGTGGAGACCAGCGTTCAGCCCCCGCAGTGTAGGAACAGGGTTGTCTTGGGTATTGGGATCACACTGAGGCACTGGGCCCAGAGTATCCAGTCTGAGGCTAAGGCTAGCCCTCAGAAGGCCAGCTCACTGGGTCTCCTCAAGGAGGGGAGGTGGCTGTCATCAGCTGAGATGGCCACCAGGGCAGCCCGGGCTCCCCCATCCACACTCAGTGTGTCTCCTGTCTGCAGGCTATGCCCATTGGAAGGGGCAGGTGCTGACGTCCCAGGAGCTGCATGAGCTCTATGAGGGTCTCAAGGCCAACAGCGTCAATAAGTATGACTACGTGCTCACTGGTGAGTGTCCCAGGGTCCCCATCCTGCTGGGGACAGGGGTGGGCTCAGATTGCCCTCGCTGGGTAACCTGGCTCCTGCCTCCTTCACAGAGAGGGTCTTGGGATGTTTAGTCACCAGCACTGTCCAGAGCTGCTTTTAGTTCTGCATCCCCCAGCCCTACCCCGCCCCAGGGTGAGGGTGAAATACTGCTACCCAAAGTCAACTGTTACATTTCTGATTGTCTTTACTACCTATTTACCTATTATGCTGTGTGTTTATGTGCGCAAGTTTACACAATTGCACACATGTGGTGCCACAGCCTGGGTGTGAAGGTCTTTCTACAGTGTAGGTTCCAGCAGTCCCCAACCTAGCTTTACAAGCTAAGAGATGGCTCTGTGGCTGAGCTTGCTTACCGACCACTCTTGCAGAGTCAGGTCCCACGGTCAGTTCCTAGCACACACATAATAGCTCAAGACCACTCTTAACTCCGGCTCCAGGAGTTTTGACACCATCTCCTGACTTCTCGGGGCGCGTGCCTACATGTGGTACAAGGACATACACTCAGGCACACACACAGACGCAAAATAAATGTTTATTGGAATAATACTTTTTTTGAAAGTTTAGTTACCTGTCAGTTATCTGTCCTCCCAACCATCAGCTCCTCATCCCATCAATCAAAACTCACGTACATCTGGGATCTTGCTTTCTTCCTGTTCATAAGTACAGACCTTTGGGAACGTACTGTAGTCCCCTAGTCGCAGCATCTAGCTGTCCCTGAACAGATGACTGTTTGATTTAATGGTACTTGTGATGGCAGATGTCCTGTAGGTCAGTGTGCCCTGTTTTGAGTGGATAAACCTGAATTTTCCCTCCCAAGGTTACACGAGAGACAAGTCCTTCCTGGCCATGGTGGTGGACATTGTGCAGGAGCTGAAGAAACAGAACTCTCGGCTTGTGTATGGTTAGTGCCCCGTCATGCTGCGCCTATTAGGGAAGGGAATATTTTTCCTCGATTAGCTTCTATCTATTAGTTATTTGACTCATGAGACCTCTAAGGAGAAGCCTTGTGGGCTAGCTCATCAGGAAGATTGGGATGTTTTTCAAGGTGAGACTAGGGTTTCACATGGAGGGCATGAGAAGGGAAGGGGTTAATTATGGATGAAGGCCTCTGAGTGGCCCAAGATGCAAGAGTGATCTTAAAGGGGTTGAGTTGGCTAGATACACCATGCAGGGTAAACTGTTGTGGGGGTGGTGACAAGGTGCAGATATCATATCCAGTTTGTCTGCATAGCTTGGGTGACACGATCCTGACTACCAGATAACAAGGGTTCATGTGTGACATGGAGCAGAGACAGTGTTACCAGGTGTCTGTGTGACATGGAGCAGAGACAGTGCCAGTCTCCCAGGTGTGCACAGTGGACCTGCCCCCAAAGAACAATAGCCCACCGCTCTGTCCATGCAGTGGACGGTGAACCAAAGGGAATGTGTGTTAACCTGGGACAATACTGTGAGACTCAGGCAGGCCAGGGGGAGGGCACGATGCCAGTCCAGGTGACATGAGGAAAAGTGTTCTTGAGACAGATGGGTGAACAATGGTAAATTAAATGTGAAATTACCTCAAGGGCCTAAGTGTCTCAGGAGAAAAGTGCAAGTTTCTAGAGAAGACATTGTTCTGTGTAACCATATGCACTGTAATGGTTTTTTAAAGATGGAGGGACCAGGGATGTGGCTCGGTCGGTAGAGCCCTGGATGGGGCTCAGCACACATGAAACCCCGGGCTTCATCCCTAGGACCACAGACACTGGATGTGGAGGTCTACACCTGTGGACCCAGTACTCAGAGTGTCCAAAGTTCAGGGTCATCCCAGCTACAGAGTGAGTTCAAAGCCAGCCAGGGCAGAATGAGACCTTGTCAACAGTCAAGAGCACAGACTCCTCTTGCAGAACACCCAGAGGTCAGGTCCAAGTACACACTCCAGTGGGTCATAGCTGCCTGTAAGTCCCATTTCAGGTGATCTCATGTTCTTGTGACCTCCTGGGCATCTGCACACATGCTGCATGTACACACATGTAGGTACAGCTGCACACACATGCAGGCACACACTCATACACATCAAATCAAGCTTAAAAGTAAAATGAGACCCTTGCACCATGTAGGATAGTATAATGCAAACACGTAAAAGCAGCAGCGAAACAGGAACCGCAAGTGTTGGCGAGGATGTGGGGAGCTCACAGCCCTGCATTGCCAATGTGAACGTGAAGTACTGCGGTCACTATGGAAACCTGTCTGTCAGTTCAGAGAAGCAGTTGGGTGTGGAGGTGGGCATAGTGTTTGCACGCCTGTATTCTCAGTTCCGTGGGAAGACGGCTGAGGCAGGAGGATTGCAGGTCTGAGGCTATCCTGGGCTACACACTGAGACCCCATCTCAAACAACAAAAGAAAAGAAAAAGCAGACAGCGCGCACATCTGTGGTTGCAAGCCACAGCAGCTGCTGACCAGATGTTCTGTCCCCACAGTGTGTGACCCTGTGATGGGCGACAAGTGGAACGGGGAAGGCTCCATGGTGAGTGGACTCACACTGCTGTTCACGTGTCATCTGCTATGAACCAAGGGAGGGTCCCCTTCCCAGGGAAACCAGTGTGGCCCCCATACAGGCCGGTGTGTACCATCTGTGTCTGCGTAGACTACCCACGTGTCCCATGGCAGCCATAGACAGTCTGTCAGCAGTGGGCGAGCTGTTCAGTAAACCTCCAGGTGTGGGCACTGACGCTAATGTCCTGTGAGTTTCTCCTGTTGTAGATAGCTTTCCCTGAAACCTTGTTGGAGGCTTTAGTAGGGAGGAGGGGTAGCCATTTACACTTAACTGCAGGACAGTACTCCTCTGTCCAGGAAAGACATCTTGAGGGTCAGGCCCATGGCCTCTCACATACTAGTCACATACTCTGCCACCGAGATGTGTGCCAGCCACCAAACACAGTTATGTAAGAACATTTTCAGTTCCATGATCAGACCTGAGTCTAGGGGTTGCAATGTGCAGGTGGCCACATCTCTCTTTAGCTCTTTTCCAGTTTGTGCCAGTCAGCAGGTGTCCCTCTGGGTAGGACCTTGGGCCTCCAGGTTAACTGGAAGGGCAGAAATTAGAACCCTGGACCACACACCAGTGCTGCAAAGCATCATGGGATCAAAAAGTTATTTCCCTGTCACGTGGGACTTGGATATCAGGAACCAGACAGTGGGCATCTGCCATCTTAGTTACTTGTGGGGCTGAGGTGGAAAGAGAGCAAGTTCGAGGCTAGCCTAAATCCACATTTTGTTTTGTTTTGGTTTGGTTTGGTTTGGTTTTTCTGGCCAGCCATGTCCTTTTTTTCTGTAGAGGTTTAGCAACATTTAAAAACCCCTAGTATGATTATTTTTTTACATTTTTATTAGATATTTTCTTTATTTACATTTCAAATGCTATCCCATTTCCTTGTTCCCCACCTCTCTGAAACCCTCCTATCACATCCCCCCTCCCCCTGCTCACTAACCCACCCACTCCTACTTCCCTGACCTGGCATTACCCTACCCTGGAACAATGAGCCTTCATGAGTCCAAGGGCCTCTCCTCTAATTGATGTCTGACCAGGCCATGCTCTGCTACCCACGTGGCTGGAGCCATCAGTCCCTCCATACAAGTTCAAGGCTAGCCTGAATCCAAATTATTAAAAAGGAGCTTGGAATAGTAGGCCATGCTTGCCCAACAGGCACAAGGCCCTGGGTCTATCCTCGGCATGGAAGTAATAATGAACAAAGGGTAAAGACAGTTCTGAGCTGGCCTTTGTAAGTCACACCTGTAACCCTGGTACTTGGGAAGAAATAGGAAGGTTGCTATGAGTTCTAGCCTGGACTACAGAGTAATAACCCATATGGGGTTTGGGGGAGAGGTACTGAACTGTGAGATGCTTCATTGATACCTTAAATCAACAAGGAGATGATCAGGCATGTCTTACGTGTTGATGAGACACCCCAGGTCTCAGGCTACCAGAGCCAGGTGGGCCCCAGTCCAAGCTGGCAGGGCCTGAGGGCCTGGTGTCACCTAAGTCACCCTGTGTGGTCCTGTGTCTTAGCTCCCTATCTCCCTTCCTCCCTTTGTGGGTCTGATGAGCTGAGGCCTTCCCCTCCTGTCCAGGTCCTTCTCTTCCTTGGTGGCACCCTTCTCTGTCCTTGTCACCCCGACTCAGGTCTGTGGGTCCTCGGTTGTGTATTTCCTCATGGTGGCAATGCCAGGTCTCCCCTGAGGATTCAGGCATTGGGATTGTTCCCCGCTGGACTCCTTCTGTGTGAGTGAACCTCCTCGTCTGTCTCCTGTCTCTCCAGTATGTCCCCCAGGACCTCCTTCCCGTGTACAGGGACAAAGTGGTTCCGGTGGCTGACATCATCACTCCCAACCAGTTCGAGGCTGAGTAAGTGACCATAATCTCAGAAACACCAGATGTCCCAGGGAGCCCTGCAGAGTCCCAGGCTAGCCCACTCATGTGCCCCTGGCAGCCCCATATCTGCCCCCTCAGGCCCCTAGGTGGCCCTTAGAAAGCCTGGCCACTGATCATGTCTTCCTGGTCTATAAGCCTGGATCCTAACCCCGGAGTGGTTCCCATTGCATCTAGGGAATGACATGCACTCGTTCCCTCTGGTTCCTGGTCCATGATTCTGTTGGCCCGCAGTTCCTCCCTGCTGGCGAGACGCTCCAAGGAGAGAAAGTGGAGGTTACACATGTCCAGCTGAGGGCTGGTGTGGCTGGGAATGTGCAGGTAGAGCTGCAGGCCACAGATCAATCTCTCTCAGATCTCAACGCCCATGGCCACGATTGCCTTAAGAGCTAGCTTCCAAAAAACACTGCCAGTTACCCAGCCGGGCAGGGCACAGGCCTCTGCCCTATGAGCAGGGTCCTGCAAGCTCTGTATACACCCACTGGGGGGGAGGGGTTTGACAGATTCAGCAACTGAGGGCCTCTCAAGTAATGATGGCATCTCTTTGAGGGCCCTCTGCTTCCAGCAGGCTGAGGCTGAGGCAGACAGGTGCAGAGTGTTGGTCATTCCAGCCCTCAGAGTTCCTTGAATATTGGTTACCTGCCTGAGCTGTGGTGGAAGTCAGTGGGCATATAGGTGCTGTTTCTGACTACGGTCCTCTATAGGGTTCACCACTGTCTGGAGCATCCCCATGTATACAATTTCCCATATCACACACTTCACCCTTGACCCTCCCACCTCTCATATGTTCAGGCCTTGCCAGGTTCCTAGGCCAGTAGATGCTGTGATGGCTCCTGTGGGGATGTAGGTCAGGTGTCTGGAAGGCTCTGCTGTAGGGTCCGGCTCACCCCTCCCGTCTGTGTCCCAGGTTGCTGAGTGGCAGAAAAATCCACAGCCAGGAAGAAGCATTCCAGGTAAGGAGAACTTTACACACAGCCCTATTCAGGAAGGAAACAGACGCCTGTCTTCAGAGGTGGGTAACTGAGCCAGGTGTCATGGCTCACAGCACTTAAAAGAAAGATGCAATGAAGTCTCTTTGAGTTCAGACCAACCTGGTCTACATACCAAGTTCAGGTCACCCAGGACTATATAGCATGACCTTGTCTCAATTAATTAATCAGTAAATAAACAAATAAACAGCAAACAAACAAGCGAGCAAGCCAGCTGGGAGATAATCTCGCTCCTCATTGGTGGATATGACCAGCTTCCCACGTCCTCAGGAGTTGGGGTGTGGCCCCCAAGCTTTCGCATATTCTGCACTCCCAACTCTCAATGGTCTGACTGCAGGTGGCTGAGCACAGGCCTGGCCTTGTGTCTGCAATGTCCCAGGTTCTCTGGGAGCCCACAGCATTCTGGTCTTGCCTGGCTGCCCAATCTCTAATTCCAGAGAGGAGGACAGTGGCCTCCCGGGCCTGCCCCCCATGTCCCCTGGGGAAGCTTGAGCGTCAGGAAGAGCCCCAGTGTGTGGGTGTGCTGACCTCTCCCTTGCTGCTGGCAGGTGATGGACTTGCTGCACTGTATGGGTCCCGACACTGTGGTCATCACCAGCTCTGACCTGCCGTCCCCACAGGGCAGCGACTACCTGATGGCGCTGGGCAGCCAGAGGATGAGTAAGTTCCTGCCCCACCTGCTCTCCATGCTCCTGGGCCCTTTGGTTTACGTAGCCCCTGGCATGCGGGCATCAGAGGATGCTTAGGGGTCAATAGGAAGAAGATTATGCTGGGTCAGCAAGGGGCTGTTTCCTCTTGCTCCTCAGAGAGTCCGACAGACAGAAGGCAGGCTCAGGTGGGGCTCGATGGGGCACTGGTGACAGGAGCAGCTCACCCACCCCCACTAACCAGATGCTCGGATATCCATGCAGTGCCTGAATTGGCAAGTTCTCATGTCTGGTGACCTGGCATATTATGGACTGGTGGCCTATTTCAGAGGCCAGCTGTGTCTGACTTCTGTGGCCCAGGTGGCCAGAGGGTGTGGGTGTCTTGTTGGGCTGTGGTGACTGCTTATCCAAGCAGCACTTTAGTGAATTGTTTGAACAGTGTTACAATGCACAGAGCTGGGCCACAGACTCACACCCATTGGCTCCAGTGAGCATTCTGGATGCAGAAGGTGTAAGGATGTGTGTATCTGAATGCCTGTGTGCCGCACACATGCATGCAGACAGAGACAAGCAGTGCATCCAGGCAGTTCCCGGCACACTGAGCGTGTAACACCATGCCGACTTCATCTTCTAAGGGGCCAGTGTTTCACTCCTCTTTGGGACAGTGGAGGCAGAGGGGGTTGGTAATGACAGTCCACCTGAGTCCCCGAGGTACCGCAGGATGCCACACCACCTCTGTGTGACCCTCTGTGGCATGGGCAGTGCTGACCTTCCTGTCACTTCAGAGATATGGGGACAAGTTGCACTGACAGGCTCTTACTGTAGGGGTGCCCCTTGTCTGGATGAGAAGTCTCACACTCAGTGACCTGACTTATGTCCTCCCCCAGGGAAGCCTGACGGCTCCACGGTGACCCAGCGCATCCGGATGGAGATGCGCAAGGTGGACGCTGTCTTCGTGGGCACCGGGGACCTCTTTGCTGCCATGCTTCTGGCATGGACACACAAACACCCCGAGAATCTCAAGGTCAGTTGGACCTCTCGCTCCTCCCAATTCCCTCTGCTCTCTTAGTGGGGACATAGAGCACTATGTTTCTAACCTCCAGAGAGAGGAACAGGTTAGTGGGGCCTCGCTCTGAGCCAAGGGTCTGTGGGATGATGACCGTGGACCAGACACCACTCTGTCAGTCTCTTGCCATGCCTCCCATATTTGGGAAGTGTTGACCTAGAAGCAAATCCCAAGGCATTGACTGGATTATAAAGTTGGAACACAGGGCGGTCAGGCTGTATCTGCAGTGCATGTGTGCGACCTGAACTGTGACCCTCAGACGGCAAAAAGTAAATTAATGAGAACATTAAAGGATATAAACTAGCTTTCCCACCCGAGTCAGCCAGAAATCCCGGGCCCATGAAGCCTTCCAGGTACCGCTTTGTTGACCCAAGAGCCACTTGTGTAGCTGGTCTTTGCTAATTTGTGTGTTCTTCTTGTTTGCATTCTTTATCCCCCTGGTTTTACCCCCTAACACTGGAGAGGAGAGAATGAAAAATAAAGGTGTATGTATGTGTGTGTGTGTGTGAGAGAGACAGAGAGAGAGAGAGCTGAATTTAATCTCTTTCTTGTTTCTTCTTTGAGCATGACCACTCACAAACCACAAACAACCCCTGTGATCAACCAGTAACCACTAACCTGACCCTTGGCCCTACTATTTATATACCCTCTGAAAAGTTCCCAGAATTCCAAAAGGCACACAATGGGAGAAAATATGCAGCTGGTAAAACCACACCTCTGCTAGAGCCTGAGGCAAATCATAGCCACCTGCTGCAGACCTTCTGAACCAGCCCACATTCCATACCTGGGGTTAAGACAAAAACACATTCTTACAATATTTCTGTCTCCCTTCTTTTTAAAAGATGTATTTATTATTATATGTAAGTACACTGTGGCTGTCATTAGATACATCAGAAGAAGGTGTCAGATCTCATTATGGATGGTTGTGAGCCACCATGTGGTTGCTGATATTTGAACTCAGGACCTTCAGGAGAGCAGTCAGTGCTTTTAACTGCTGAGCCATCTCTCCAGGCCACAATATTTCTCTCTGTGTGCACATGTGTTGTGGCATGTGTTTCTGTGTGTGTGTGTGTGTGTGTGCGTGCGCGCGCGTGCGCGCGCGCGCGCGCTTAAGAAACCAAAATTCCATTATTCTCACCACCTATTTTTTCCAGCACTTAGCCTGGATTGTTTTTTGACATGTAGCCATGGCCAGACTTGACAGACACTGACCTTGGGGTAAAAAGGCAGTAAGTTGAGAATGCCTGTTGAAGTCGTCCCTTCCCCCTTAGTCCTGTCATGGAGATAGGTCTTTCTATGGTTGTCTGTCCAACCCTTGGGTAGACTTACCTCGTGTGGAGATAGGACTAAGTTGGTACTAGGGGTGCACCCTAGCCACATCTCAAGCTCAGGAGGGACCAAGATGTTTTGGGGGATCATGCTGGGGCTTCTCTTGTCCAGTATGCAGTTCAGTGTGTGGCTCAGGCTGGGCAGAGGAGTTCTCTCAAGGCAATGTCTTTGCATGTGATCTCCAGGCCTGTGAGCTCAAAAGCCACTTGATGCCCAAGTAGCAGGTCCTTCACACAGCTCCACAGTGGCTCCAAGCCAGCGTGTCCTACTCCAGTGCTGTTGAAGGCAGACTCACAAGGGCTGGGCTCATGCCTCAGTGGAACATTTAACTCACACACACAGGCCTGGGTTCCATCCTAGCATAGCAAATACAAAAAGAAAAAGATCAGCTGTGACCTAGAGGAGGCAGTTAGATGAGGGGACCTGGAACTGGGTTCCTTGGTCTGTCCCACCAACCTTCCTACCCAGCTCTGACTCCTTGCCTTTATAGTAGAGAAGGAGACAGGTTCTCAGGCTCAGAATTTAAGTCTACCATGCTCACTTCTTTTTCCCTGTACTGCCTCTCTACCTGCCTCCCTCAGGGGTAGGGCAAGCCAGACTTGCCCTGTCTGATTGGCAGCAGTGGGGGTTCGTTCCTGCCACAGAGGTTTGGCAGCTGTCACTCTGTGGAGCTTCACTGTGGGGCTCCTAAGACAAGCCCTGGCTCTTCTAGTCCATGTCAGGGGATTTAGGAGTGTCTGGGTACTGGCTGGCTCCCCCAAGCCTCTGGCCTTGAACTCAGGGTGGGCCAGAGCTCTCTCCTTTTTAGAGTCTTTAAAACTAATTATTACCAGGAATTGTAATTAAGCACCCGCTGAGTGCCAGGTGCTCCGAATATTGGCAAGTCCTGAATCAGTGCTGCCCCATCCACCCAGTGATGCATCTCAGTGCACAGGGAAGCGGGTAATTAGCCTGCAGCGTCTGCTTGGCCCTCTCTCCGCTGCTGTAACAAAACACCCGAGGCCCTTTATAAAGAGGAAAGGTTTCCTTCTGTTCATGGTTTTAGGGGTATCCGTCCCTGGTGAGCTGGCCTTGTTGCTTTGAGACCCAAGACTGTGCATCAGGGAGGAATCCAGGGAGCAAAGACCTTGCATGGGCCTGACCTCTGGAAGCTCTCATCCCTCCAATATCACCCCAGGCACAGGGTCTAGCCTCTAGCACATGCTATGGGGGACCCTCCAGATACAGACTGATGCAGAAGCATCGCTGTGGGGGCTGTCCTGCAGTCAGCCCAGTGGAGGCCCAGCTGTGTCCAGTGTGGGTGTGAGGGACAGTGAGGCCAGCTCCCTGGTGACTGAGGGAACTGATACTTGAGGCTGCCCTCTGTTCAGAGACGCTCAGCCCCCGCTCAGTGTCTGTGTCCTCTCCACAGGTGGCCTGTGAGAAGACAGTGTCCGCCATGCAGCACGTCCTGCAAAGGACCATCCGGTGTGCAAAAGGTACCTGCCTGTGCTCTGCCTTCCTTGGAGGTGGCCTCTGACTGGAGGTGGGCAAGGGGAGGGGGCGCTCCCTCCCAGCCTCTGCCCCCTGCTGCCTGTTAGAAGTGAGGCAGCAGGGGGCAGTGTGGAGCCCCTCCTGCATCAGGAACTCAGAACTGAGGGAGGGGAAGGCTGTCTCAGGTTCCATCCTGCCTGCTCTGACCTTCCCCGTGTTCTGCAGCTGAAGCAGGAGAAGGACAGAAGCCCAGTCCGGCTCAGCTGGAGCTGAGGATGGTCCAGAGCAAAAGGGACATCGAGGACCCCGAGATCGTCGTGCAGGCCACGGTGCTGTGAGGGCCATGCTCGCCCACCCGCCCTGACACACAGCGAGCTGAGGTGTCCGTCTCCATCCCTGTGAAAAGCTGTAACGTCTGCCTTAGAGCCATGACTGAAACTTGACATTGTGTTCCTTCCTGAGAGGCAGGTCTCAGCCAGTCTCTTATCGTGAAAATGTGCCATTGTGCTATTTTTTTATAATAATGACAAAGCCGTCGTAGAAATATGTGATTCAGACCCATGGCCCCTTCCCCAAGGCTTTGGGCCTCTGCCTGTCCCCTGTCACCTCACAGGTATGTGGAAGGTGGGTGGAGGGAGCCAGCCTGCTGCCTCTGGACCCTTCTGTTGGCCACTGGCTGCCGTTGCCCCTGTGCATACACAATCCCTGATTGTGTATAGATCCCGCCTGTGTTGGCACTGTGTTTAAAAGCGGGTTAGGTCGTAACCATTGGCATTGGAAGAATTATGCCAAATATCTCCATTGCCATTCTGGTCTTTGCCTTGTTCCTGCATTGGCGTTTCTGTGTCTGTCTCTGCTGCTCTCTGGCTGTCCCAGAATGTCAGACGTTTGCAGCTGTTGGACTGTGTCCTATGCCCAGGCTTGGGCAGGCGCACAAGCATGTGGTCACTGTGACAGGGACTGTGTAAGGAACTGAACATTCCAGGACATCTGCAGGCCGCCTGGGGGTCTGCAGGGTCTCCTGTAACTTGGGAGCAAATTCTAGGAAATCGACCAGCGGAGGGTTGAGCTGCTGAGCGCAGGGCAGCTTGGGAGTTCAGGGAAGCTTTTCACACTCGCTCCTGTGGGCCACACCCAGCCCTGCAGGACTGTCACCTGGCTGTGGACCTGCCCCATGCTCCTGGGGACAGGGGTTTGGACAGACAGGGAAGGAGAGGCGGGGATGGCTTCTGCCCCCTGGTGGCCGACTTAAGTGCATTTTCTCTTCCCCTCCCCCACCCCTATTTCTGTATTGTGTGCTCACCTCATGGTGAGGGGCAAGAGGCCCTTATGTGAAGCCAGCTAGCGCTCTGCGTCCTTTGAAGTTCTTCTCCTCTACAGAGTAGATTGACGTTGTGTGCATAGGGGCAGCTCTTAGACCCCAACAGGAGACTGTGACATGTCCCGTTGCCTGCTGCTCAAGGGTGAGTTTCCTGCCTCTGCTTCCCAGAGTTCAGGGTCCCTGGTCATCATGGCTGTGAGTTTGGTCTTTCCATTCATGACTTACCATCTCTCTCCCCACACCCATATCCCTCCTCCTCAGTCCTGGAGATAGGTTTCTTCTGAGAAGCCACAGCCTAAAGAGACCTGGGAGGCTGGACCAGGTGTACAGGGACAGAGGTGTAGGGACTCGGTGGACCTCTGAGTGCCACACCCCTTCCCCCATTAAAATGTCCCAGATAGGGGAGATACTGACCCACGGCCACTTTATCCAGTACCTTTTACAACTTTGAAGGCAGCAGAAAACTGCCCCCCCCCCCCGCCCTGCTCTGTTTCACACACAGTAAATATAATTTTAAAAATGACTTTGACCATCAGTACAACATTAGCTAGCTCTCTGGTGTGGCCATGAGGCCTGATGTGTCAAAGCCTTGCCTGGATGTTGTCCCTCCAAGCCCCATGGGAAAGGAATGCAAAGGCAGCATCTTAAAAATGAGAACCAGCCTCACTCCCCCAAGGCACAATGCGGAAAAAGCCCATCACTGCCTCAAAGACAGCAGACAACACCACATTGCCAGCAGCTAGGGAAACTTCCTTTTTCTTTGCGAGTGTTGAGATTGAAACTGGAGAGGTGCCCCCGATGGCAAAATACTTGCTACCCGCACACGAGCACATGCATTTGATCCCCACCATCTAAGTGTGGCCATGCAGGGAGATAGGGAGATAGCAACAGGCCATGCAGGGAGGTAGGGAGGTAGCAACAGGACGGTCCCTGGGCCTCACCTGCCAGCCAGAGTGTTCATATTTGTTGTCTCCAGGTTCAGTGTTGATGAGAGACCCAGTCTCAAAACAAATCGTGGAGAGCAATTGTAAAAAAAAAAAAAAAAAAAAAAAGACCACCCCCCATGTTGGACCCCTACTGCACGCACAAGAAAGGGATGGTGAGGGTAGGCGTGGGGCTGAGGACTGCCTGTGTGGGAGACAAGATGAGGAAGTACCCTCTGGCAGAGCCGAACTGTGTGGCAGCTGTAAGCTAAACCGGCAACTACACCTGGAAAGGCTTGTTCGCTCTTTTGCTGTAGCCCAGAGCTGTTGGGGTGGGGAGGGCCCTTTCTTGCTAACAGCAGGGTGATTTCTCTGTACCTCCTCCTACCACCACCCCTCCTCAAGAACTTCCTCTTACCCTGAACTTTGACCTTCTATCTGCTTAGGAGCTGACAGGACAAGAACAGAGGCTGTGGCTAAGGCATGTGACTAAGAGGAATCAGTTAGTACTCTGAGCATGGGTAGAGGCCTCGCAGAAGTAAGGCTCTCCAAAGAACTGTCTGCGGCCCTGCCAGCCGGCAAGCACAGACAGGGTCTGGTCCCCTAGGATCCAGATCAGAAGTGGCTCTCGCTTTCACTTTCCAGAGTTAATAAGGAAACAATGTGTTAGAAAATGAAGCTGCGTTAGCCCAGCGCTGCCTGCTTCCTGTTCGGGGCTTTGATTCTGTCTCAAAGCATCTCCTTCAACCTCCCGGATGATAAGAAGGAATTCACACATGTAATCCTGGACCTCCATCTTCCTTCTGCAGCATGATAGTGATTGTAAATATGACGCGGTCCTTTTCTTCAACTGCGAGAAGCACAGTTTTAAAAAGCTGCTTGATTTTTCAGTGGGAGCGGTCTGGGCTTAGCTGTGCCGAAGTGGGGATTTGAAAGGAGGGGACCGTGTGCCCCACAGGCTGCGTTCCTACCCTGATGTCCCCACCACCACCACCACCACCTGAGATAAGAGGCCAGCACAGGCTATTAGAGGTCAGGCTGTCTCCTGTCTTGTTGAGGAAGGCAGGGCCCCTGAAGGAGGCAGGGTGGCCAGAGCAGCTGAGGCCTTTGCTGTGCCCTGGGCAGCTCCTGGGTAGAGCCCCCAGCTCCTGTTACTTTAGACCTCACACTGTCTGTGAGGTGAAGGAAAAGGAAGTGGATGTGTCGTCTCCAAGCCCTTTGCTTCCTTTCAGCCCTTGGGGGGATCATTAACCTGGGGCGGGGCATCAGTCTGCATTTGCACAGTTCTCGGGCGCCCAGTGACCACAGGCCGGCCTGACCTCTGCTTGCACTGGCTACTCCATGAGCCTTTCTTCTGGGACAGAAGAGCACTGGAGTTTGAGTGGACAGGCACAAACCTAGGCTTTGGTGGTATGCCCTCCAGAGGGCGCTGTAGCCCAGCGCCCCTTCTATTGCTGCCAACTGGGGTGCCTTTTCCAGTCACCCACGCGGCTAGCTGCACTGAGAGGCCCAGGAAAGCAAGTCTGTCCATGTGAGGGATGGATGCTGACCACATGACCCAGCCGTGGATGCTAAGAAAGGGCGTCCCCGACCCCTAGGGGCAGTTCTGGGAGGGCAGGGTCAGTGTGAGGTTACAATAGAGCTGTGGTCTCTGTAGGGAGAGCAGTGAGCCAGGGAAGGCTTGAACCTGGTCCCCTGGTCTGATGAATGTCACTCCCCGACCCCCTGAGTGATGTGGACGTGTCCTGGGGCAGAGGTGCAGCTGGCCATGCATGTGCCGGTCCTCATGCTTTTCCACACTTTCTGTGACAGCTGTAGATGGTGGCTGAAGGCATCTGCAGGTTCCAGTCCTGTGGAACCAGAGAAGAGAGGTTTTGGCCTCCAGTTGCATTCTCAGCAGCCACCAGCAGGGGGCGCAGTAGAGACAGCAGCATCAGAGGCCCAGGCAGATGCTGGCTGGTACCAGCCCATTAAACAGCAGTCCTCCTGCCAGGAGATTTGGTTGGATGTTTTTTACTGTGCAAATCTTTCTGTGAACGCTGTGTAACACCTCAAAGTAGGTGGGAGCTCAGTGTGTCCCCAGTCCTGCCTGACATCCCAGGAAGCCATTGCTTGGTCAGCATGGCTAGAATTGACAGTTTGTAAATATCCGTGCATTTCACACTGTGTGTTTTCTGCTGGCTCTGGTTTATTCTTGTTGCAGACATTTTCCATGCAATGATTAATATAAAATAATGTTTTATATGTCATATTTTCCCATCCCTACACTCTGATGGGTTTAATTTGCTTAAAACCAGTATTTAATGAGTAATGTTAAATTTAAAATTGAACAGTATATAAAACTTATATTCTTCGAAATTTTTCTTTTTTTTTTCTTTTTCTTTTCTTTTCCTATTTTTTTTTTCTTTTTGCCTGATATGGTGGTGTACGCCTGATGTCTGGTACCATATAGGCTGAGGCAAGAGGATATTGACTTTAAAATCACTCTATGCCATGTCGTAAGACTCTTTAAGCACATACAAGGCTATGCCTAAATTGTTTTTCTTGTCTTTTAAATTTTCTGGTAGAATAAACACAATTTCACGATTGCCCACTACTGAGCCAGGCAGAGACTGTCCGCAGAGCCGGAGTCCTCTCCATGTATTACCTCCCTTGCCTGTGGCTTGGCTCCCCCGTGCCAGCATCTCCTCATTCCTTCCCTGGCTCACCGTCAGGCAGTTTCTGGTCTTTGTGCAATAGGATACACATTCCATGTGGAAAATGTCTCCCTGATGCCATGGGAACCCCACCCTGCCCTGGTCAGCTCAGGCTGCCTCTGCCCCGGAGCTACAGATGGGTGGAAACAGAGGAGAGAGCCTGCCACTCTGACTTCCATGCATGGAAGCTCCCAGAAGGCCTTGGGTATGACCTTGGCCATAGCTCACTGCCCATCCTATAGAGCCAGCAGGCCTGGTGAGATGTTGGGTAAAACCATGTCTGCAGCTTACGGACTGCCTTGCAGAGGTAGGCAGTCCCCCATGCAGGCGGGTGGAGGTGCCTTCAACCTTAGTGTGACCTGGGCCTGTGCTCTGGAAGCCTTTGAGCTACACTGTCACAGAGGACCCGGTTCATGCCTGATGTGAGGAGGGTGTGTCCTGGAGGGTGACAGGACACAGTAGAGGATGCAGAGGCTTAGCACATCCTTCTCCCTCGTGTCCCACAGAGCAGGAAGGACCAAGTGAAGTTTCCTCAGAGCTCAGGCCTGAGTGATTCCCACAAAACAGCCAAGACCATTTTCAGGATGATGGGGGTGTGGTGTGTGATGTCCTTCTTTTGTGAATGGAGGTGAATTCTTCATGGACAAAGCTCTGGAAGGATGATATGTGGGTGACGTCTCAAATGCTCTTCGCTTCATAGCTGCCCATTCCTGGCACAGAGCCGGTCAGAATGCCACCCATGTGTTGCAAACCTGGACCAACTGGAGGATGGGTTGCACCTGTGGGGCTGGCCTGACCCTGCTAGTCCTCCCCAGAGACCTCAGCGCTGTGGAGGCCCCTGGCCTTTAGAGCAAAGCACAGTTGGCCCTTCAGTCCCTGCTGTGCAGGAGGGGCGAGCTCTGGGCCCAGGTGGTTTCCTGCCCAAGTCCCCCAGCCCTCTGTACTGTCCCGTTAGCGTGTTTGCGGACGGGAGCACCTGTCAGCACTGTGTATCTGTGTCTGTTTTGTGCTGGTCTGTTGTCTTCTATGCCTACCCACAAATAAATATTTTCATTGCAGTCGTGTTAGTGTGGTGATTTCTCCCCAGCCGGCCCCTTGTGGTTCCTGCTCAAAAGGAAAACCTGGTTTACTAAAGTGATAGTGTGTGCTTCATTCCAACTGTGGTGGCCCGCTGCTCACCCTTTGCCCCCTTCTGTCTCAGAGGACTGTGGTGCTTTAGAGCCAGCCCTAAGCCTGTCAGCATGGTTCTCTGGAACCATGGGTGAAGCACTTGGAGATGGAGTCTCCCTGTGAAGATCTGAAGAGCAGCCATTGCCTAAATCCTGAGTTCAGATGCCACCTGGCTCCTTGACCTTTGACAATGACATTGCATGTTCGAAGCTTGGGAGTACCATGACCATAACTTTTCCATGGATTTAGGTATCAAGTGTTGGGGCAATTCAGCAGAATGCCTAAAGGCAAGGGAGGGGTCTTGGAGAAGAGAGTCCTGGGTCCCTGTTTGGTCATTCAGCACAAGAGGAGATGCAGGGTCATGCGGAGGCTGACAGGGACAAAACAGGCAAACTAGCGTCAGGCGTCCAGTGACTATTGCCTTGCCTCATTTAAGGAGACAGACCTGGGGCCTGGAGAGATGGCTCAGAGGTTAAGAGTACTGACTGCTCTTCCAAAGGTCCTGAGTTCAAATCCCAGCAACCACATGGTGGCTCACAACCATCTGTAATGGGATCTGATGCCCTCTTCTGAAGACAGCTACTTACATTAAGTAAATAAATCTAAAAAAAAATTAAAAAATGGAGACCTGTTTATTTAAATATCAGGAGACTGGGTATATTCAAATAGGATGCCAGCCCTAGCTCCTGAAAGTGCCAGACACCAGGCATCACCAGCTTTTCCACACACAAGGCTGAAGCACTTTGGCTTGTGGCCCTTCCTCCATGACTGCAATGAGAAGCAGCATCTTCCATGTCTCTTGACTCAGACCTTCCTGCTTCCTAATGTATGACACTGGACCCCACAGCAATTAGGATCATCTAGCTCTTGAGAGACCTTCAGTTCAATCCAGCCATTAGAGCCTCTGCCATGCCCGGTACCATCTCAGCAGGTTCCAGGATATGGCCATCTTTGGAGGCCATTCCTCAGCGGGCCACATCCTGAGACAACACTGGTATAGGATGGGGCCTTGCCTTGAGCATCTATCTCTCCCTTCCTGGGATCTGAGTTGAACCTCCCCCTGAGGCTCACAGTTGATTTTATCCAACTCAAGATCTCCCTTAGTGAGGAGAGGAAGGCTGGCGTCCAGCTCACTCCCCTCAGGGGTTCCAAGTTGGTGCCTGGACCAGTGAACCAGGGTTTAAGTGTCCAGTCGGGAGGGACATACAGTCCGTGCTGATAGAGCAAGGATAGCAGAGGGACAGGAGGTGGGATAAGAGGCCCTCAGGGTATGTAGTAGTCAGTGGACTTGTGGGTTGATAGGCCTCATGAGACAGCCAGCAAGATCTGGTCATTACAGCCCCTGGGTACAGCTCCCTTCTGTGCATCTGGTCTCTCCTGAGCACTTCTGGCCCTCGCTGAGCCCAGTCCTGACTTGCCAGTTTGCCCCTGCGCCCTGGTGGGGTCTTGTGCACTCTGTTGCCTTCAGCTCTGTGTGAGGCCAGGGATCCTAAAGGCCTGGCCAGTGACTGCTAAGCCAGACTTTCCAAAAAACTTCCAGAGTCTTGCCTGTCTGCAACCCCACAGGGAGGCATCACGAGACGGCTAGCTGGTCAGTGACAGTGCGTCATTCCAGAGGCTGACCCTGGCCATCAGTGCTTCTTTGTGGCATGGCTTTACCTGCACATGGAAGGTCTCCCTGCCGTGTCCAGAACCCAGCCAGGGGAGCAGAAGAGGGCAGAGGCTCCTGGCACCACCTCTCTGATTCCTTGTTGCAATATAGCGCATCACACTGGTGGACCCATTCAGAATACAAAGTCAGGATGTGGCTGTAAGACCCAGGTGGAGAGCAAAATAAGGTCTAGATAGATGTCTGTTCCCCTGGTGCTTCTGTTTTTAGTTTGTGTATTTTTGTAATAAGGTCTTTCTAAGCACCACAGTTAGGATGAGGACAGGCTGGACTGGGACCCTGCGTCACGTCTGCTGTCCTAACAATAACGGCCTGTGGTTAGTGCATTGCAGTTTCATCAAAGTCCTCACCTCCCCAACCCCCGAGAACTAGATCAATAGGTTCTTTCCAAACAAGGTCCTCATGGGAACAGAGTAGTCTCTGAGCCAGGATAGGGCACCTGGAGTCCAACCTGAGGTCTCTCTCCAGTCCTCACTGAGGAGAGTACCACACATCTGGGCCAACAGTGCAGATGTGCTGCAGCTGCTGCAGCTGCTGCTGGAGCTCCTGATCACAGAGCTGCTCAGATCAACTGGAAGGAAAAGCTGCTCTCACAGCCCAGATGGCCTTTCTGAGGCAGTGGGCATGAGCAGAAGAACCTGGTGGGTGAGGCCTTGGGACAGAGCTTCAGAGAGAAGCCTCAGACCCTGGTATTCGCTGTGACAGTGACTGAGGGTTAAATGGGTCTCTGAAAGGATGTCTCCATCGTGACACCACAGGCCTACGTATCTGGCCTCTTTTAGAGTAAGGTGGTTGATAGAGAATTAGTGGTCACATTGCTGTGTTCAATCTATGACTGGTGTCCTTACAGAAAGAAAATTTGGAGACAGAGAGGTTGGGATGTGGAGGCAGGAGTCTGGAGGAGGGCAGCCCAGAGCTCCTGCCCAGAGACAGGGCACAAGTATGGGTAGCAAGGACAGGAGACACAAAGCACCGGGAAAGGCTTCCCCCACCAGCCCCACCCACTCCTGGAGTTTTGGTTTTTTTTAAATATTTAGTTATTATTATATGTAAGTACGCTGTTGCTGTCTTCAGACACACCAGAAGAGGGCGTCAGATCTCATTACAGATGTTTGTGAGCCACCATGTGGTTGCTGGGATTTGAACTCAGGACCTTTGGAAGAGCAGTCGATGCTCTGAACCACTAAGCCATCTCTCCAGGCTCACTCCTGGAGTTTTTACCTAAGGCAGCAAAAAACTGTGAGAGGGTTAGGTCTTGATGCTTGAGCCACTGGATAGGGGCGCTTGGTTGTGACAGTTTCTGGACAATATGCTTGGTGCCTATGCCCAGGCATGGACCCAGGTATTCTTTTCTTTGTTTAATGGGCCTTCTCCGTGTACCACTGAGCCATCTCTCCAGCCCAAACCCAGCTGTTCTTAAAGCTTGGCCTCACCTGTGTCCTGCAGCAAACAGCCTCCCTGGCTTCTGCACCTAGCACCCACCTGGGCTACTGGGCATGTCTCTGCAACAGGCTGACCTCCCTCTCTGCTCCTAGCCCTCCTGTGACTCCCTACATGCCTCCCATCAGAACCACCACGGAGCGGATCATTATGCACGGTGGCTCACAACCCCACACCCACAGAACCTGGCTTTTCTGCTTCTCCAGGGGCTCTGATATCATCCAGGTAGAAACAGTTAAGCCTCCTCCAAGCAGCTCATTAGAACTAAACATGCTGGTAGTGGAGCCATTTCTCCCCTCCGGTGTGCAATTTTTCCCTTGCATGACATGCATCCAATTACAATTGCATACATCATTATCAGTGGCTTAAAGGGCTCTGACATCATCCCATTCACTGTACCTAACAGTGCCGGCTTTCCTGTGCAGCTTGAAGTGCAGGAGGGTGTGGTGATACCTGCTGGCTCTTCTCCCGGCTGGTAAGGACGCTGTTAGCATTCCTGGCTGCTTTGCTATAGCTCTCACAGACTCCCCCCCCAGCCCCATATATGACTGCTCCACCCAGCTAAAAGGAGACCAGGCTGGCCTACAGAGTGAGTTCCAGGACAGCCAGGGCTACACAGAGAAACCCTCTCTCAAACAAAAACAAAAAACAAAAACAAAAAACAAAAAACAAAACAACAGTAACTGAGGCCTCTCTGGAGGGCTGGGCACCAGTGCCTGCTGCTTGGTCCTAAGATCCCAAGGGAAGGCCCTGAGGCTCTTGGGAAGGAGTATCCTCTAATTAGTACCTTCTCAATCCCCAACCCACCAGGGCACCATGAGGAACATCTGTCAAGTGGCTGGGTTCCTGTGCGGAGGCAGAGTGAGCAGTTTCAAACTTGTCTCACCACACAGGCCCTGGATCGGAGTCGCCTGTTCTTGCCTATGCTCTGGGTTTCACTCCACCCTTGACCCTTCTCTCCCATCTAGACTGCTAGCACCAGTGCATGTTGACGACGCCAGCCTGCACAGCACTGAAGCATGCTAGTCATTTTCCTTCCGAGGGGGCAGTGGTGAGATGTCAGACAGGTGCCAGCTTCTGAGACAGGGCTTGACCTTAGGCACAGGGAGGCCCCACCTGCCGTAGGGTGCCACAAGCAATGAATCGCTTTGCTCATTTCTCAAGTCATTTGTTCACATGGCCCAGGCAGGACACTCTGGAGCAAGGCAGAGCCGTCAAAATCATAAGGAACACCTGCATTCCAGGCTGGAGAGATGGCTCAGTGGAGAAGAGCACTGACTGCTCTTCCAGAGGTCCTGAGTTCAAATCCCAGCAACCACATGGCGGCCTCAAACTCAGAAATCTGCCTGCCTCTGCCTCCCAAGTGCTGGGATTAAGTGGCCTGGCTGGGGCTGTGCCTTTGAAGGGACCTTCCTTGGTCCCTTCCAGCCTCCATCCACCTTCTGGTTATCATGAGGTGAGCCAGTCTGCCCAATCACATGCTCCCTCCCAGTCCTGATGTCCTACCTTACCACATACAGGGCCAGAGGCTGCAGAGCTCAGTCATCCCACCCCCATCCCCCAACCCCGGACCCTTGTTTTCTCAGGCGAGGAAAAAAATCTAACAGCCTCCAGCGTGCCGTGGACTCCAGGATGGCCTGAGGTGATACAGCTCTGCCATCCATTTCCTTCAGGAGTCAACCAGCTTTCCAACTACCACGGTGCAGACCCTGGCTCTGTGGTCCTGGCAACACAGTACCCAGCAAGCTCCAGCCTGCTTCTCCTCCATCCTCTCTGAGGGAAGCGTTTGATGAAGCTGACTTTACCCACTTTACCCACTGTCTTAGTTAGGGTTTCCATTGCTGTGAAGAGACACCATGACCGCCAGGCGATGGTGGCATATGCCTTTAATCCCAGCACTTGGGAGGCAGAGGCAGGCAGATTTCTGAGTTCGAGACCAGCCTGGTCTACAGAACGAGTTCCAGGACAGCCAAGGTTATACAGAGAAACTCTGTCTCTGTAAAAAAAAACAAGAGAGAGAGAGAGAGAGAGAGAGAGAGAGACAATGACCACCATGACCAAGGCAGCTCTTACAAAGGACATTCATTGGGGCTGGCTTACAGGGTCAGAGGTCAAGTCCATTATCATCACTGCGGGAAGACACAGTGCTGGAGAAGGAGCTGAGAATTCTACATCTTGATCTGAAGGCAGCCAGGAGACGCTCATTCCATACCGGGTGGAGCCTGGGCCCAGGAGCCCTCAAAGCCCACCTACCTGCATAAGGCCACACCTCCTCCTACAAGGCCACACCTCCTCCTACAAGGCCACACCTCCTCCTACAAGGCCACACCACCTCCTACAAGGCCACACCTCCTCCTACAAGGCCACACCTCCTCCTACAAGGCCACACCTCCTAACAGTGTCACTCCCTATGGCCGAGTCTTCAAACACATGAACCTGTGGTGGCCGTACCTACCCAATCCACCATATCCATCCATGTTCATACCAGGCCCCCCGTCATTACATACGTACAGGTTACAGCCTGTATCCATGCCCTGCAGTGACCTTGCTCTGTGTATCCTGCTTGGCAACGTCTATTCCTAAACACAGCGTCTGCCTACTCTGGTTGTTCATTGTGGAAAGAGGGGATCTCCAGCCACCGCGGCTGACTCATTGCCCTTCCTTTTGGATGATGCACTGGCCTCTTCTTACACCCTCAGGGGCGTGCGTCTGCCTTGCCTGCTGTCTCATGCACTGAGCCTCCTGTCGAGAACATGTCAAGTCTTTGGTGCAAAGCAGGTTTCACTTTCCAGGGTTTTTCTGTTTTGTTTTTAAACTTTTTTTTAAAGATTTATTTATTATTATTGGTAAGTACACTGTAGTGGTGTGTCTTCAGACACACCAGAAGAGGGATCTCATTACAGATGGTTGTGAGCCACCATGTGGTTGCTGAGATTTGAACTCAGGACCTTCCATAGAGCAGTCAGTGCTCTTAACCGCTGAGCCATCTCTCCAGCCCCATTTTTTGAGACAGGCTTTTTCTGTGTAGCCTTGGCCTCCTTGAAATTCTCTTAGACCAAGTTGGACTCGAACTCACAGAGATCCACCTGCCTCTGTCTCTGCCTGCCTCTGCCTCTCAGCTGGCTACCCCTAACCCCCATTTCGCATGTTTTCACTGTGTTCTTGAGGTCCTGTGTGGCACAGGAGGCTCCGCCCACTCTTCATTTCCCCACCCCCTCCCCAGCTCTGTGAGCTCACCGGAGACCCCTCGCTGGCCTTATCACCAGGGTTCAAAAGTCTGTCTGCAGACAGTCTCGAGGTGCCTTGTATGTGACTGAGGTTCAGCAGACCTCAGTACTCTGTTTACAGAATGACTCTGAACTCAAGAATGTCACCTCTCTTCATCCAGCCTGTTCTAAGGGTGACCCGCACGGGAGATCACTGGCCCTCCTAAAGGTAAGCAGGTTCTGGAAGGCTGCCTGGCCAGGACGCCTCCACCTAGGGACAGGCCCAGGCTGTGCTCTGAAATGTGTAGCTGACAACTGTGTTGTGTCAACGCGTGAATGCGTCCCTGAAGCTTGGTGCTGACACTCGAGAACTGGTAAACTCCTTCAAAACTTTTCCTCGGAGGAGACTGAGCCGTGGGAACGATCGCCCGAAGCCAGGGTGAGCAAGGTAGAAGGGTGGACGGATGCCAGGTGCGGCCCTGATCTCCCACCTAGGTGTTATGACTCAGCTCACTCTGCCCCAGATCAGCAAGACTTTCCCAGGCTGGCTCAGGTCATGTCTATCACAGAAGGGACTCTACCCGCTGGTCACTTCAGCTATGAATTGTTGGGATGACCTATCCCTACACGCCTTGTATCAATTGGCTATGGAGGTGTGTCCCTGTATTCTCAACTGGTAAATGCTTTGCTGGCAGCACCAGGATGTGTGTATCGGGCTTGGCTTCCTCACCTGCCCAAAAAGAAACCGCAAGCTGCATTGGTTGGAAGTCACGTGGCCCTGCGTGGTCCGGCTGCTGATTGGCTCAGACTGATGGCTAAAGAGACTGTGGTTGGAGCTGGGACAGAACTACAGGACAAAAAGAAAGAAGACTCACCAGAATGGGAGCCAGGCAGGGCGGTAAAGCAGAGAGAGCCAGATGGCGGGGCCCGCAATGGCAGGGAAGTCGGGTTATGCCGCATGGTTAGCTGAAAGCCCGCCCTAGCAAAAGGTTAACAGCCTTGCGCTCTGCTGATGTCTCCACATCTTTATTATTAAACTTCAAGCGGGACCTTCAAAAGCGCCCCCAATAATGAATAACTTTGTTTTTGCGACGCTGGGCATTAAATCAGAGCCTGGTACCAGTTTAGAAACGGTTCAACGGCTAAAGACGCTTTCTGTCAGTCCTCACGACCTGAGTTCAGTCCCCCGGAGCAGTAGAGTGGAAGGAATCACCTCCCACAGGCTGTCCCTCGACCTCCGTATGCGCACCACGTCATGCATGTATAATATAGTCATGGGCTCAAACACTGGTAAATAAATGTAGGAGTTAAATAAATGCGCTACTTGCCCTTTCTTGGTATATACAAATCACACTGTAACTGTGATTTGTTTGTTTTGGTTTACTGAGACAGGGTTTCTCTGTGTAGCCTGGCAGTCTTGGAACTCATTCTGTAGACCAGTCTGCACTCAACCTCCTGAGTACTGAGATGAAAGGTATGCACTACCACCACCCGGTGTGACTGTGATTTTTTTTTTTAAGATTTATTTATTTTATCTATGAGTACACTGTAGCTGTCAGACACACCAGGAGAGGGCATCCGATCCCATGACAGATGGTTGTGAGCCACCATGTGGTTGCTGGGAATTGAACTCAGGACCTCTGGAAGAGCAGTCGGTGCTCTTAAACTCTGAGCCATCTCTCCAGCCCCGTGACTATAATTTTTTTTAAAACAAAGGGAAAAATTCAAAACTAAGGAGATGGTTCGCAAAGTCTCTAAAAATATATATTTAGAGAGATCATATACAATTTTCTGAAAATAATTATTTGGAAGGAAACAAAATACACTGGAGTTTGGGCATCACAGAAGAAGCGCTCAACCCTTTCCTCTTCATCATAAAGGAGTATTTACTTCGTGGTCCCAAACAGTGGCGCAAAGGGTGAAGTATTAGGCAAAGGGGCCGCAGGATCAGAAGTAGGCAAGCTCGTCGTGTTTTTCTTTGTTGGTCTGGTAAGAAGACAAGGTCAAAGGCTTGTTTTCATGAGGGAGGGGTTCAAACACCCTCAAGTGCACATATTTATCTTCACCAACATCAACCTGGAGGAGAGAGAGAGAGAGGCCTGTGAGAGACAGGTGAGATTCCAGCCCCAGGTTTGAGCCAGCCTTAGAAAGCTGAGTCAGAACAGGGCGCCAGCAACTAGGCCAGTGATAACGCTTGTCTCCTCCGTGACGGCTGGGAACCCCAGCACCCCAAATCCATCCTCTCAGAACCTGTACATGTCCTCTTAAGGGGTGCTCTGGGGGAAGCTGTAGGACCCTCTGCAACTATGTCCCCAGTGCTCGCCAAGCTACTATGAAGAAAGTACCCACCTTGATGAAGAAGTTAGTGCCGGCCACTAACTGTCTCTTGAAGGATACGGCCTTAAAGACACCAAACTTCTGATTTTCCTTCTCTTCAAGCTGGGACTTCACCTGGATGGTGGGTCAGAAGGAAGAACTCAAATTCATCCACAGGTGCCTTCCTGCCTCTCTCAGGATACTCACCCCATACACACACACACACACACACACACACACACAGTAAGCTGTTGGCATCTCTGATAAAGGACAACATGGCTCCTTTTGTGAGACAGGGTCTCGCTGCGTAGCTATGGCTGGCACGGAACTGTGCAGACCCGGCTGGCTTCAAACTCAGAGAGATTACCCTGTCTCTGCCTCTCTGTCTCCTGGGTGTTGACACCGCACTTGGCCAAGGTTCCCTTGCCTGGCCAGTGTGTTTGTACCAATTCCTCATTTTCAGGGTCTCATGTAGCTGACTCACTCACTCCTCTTTGGCCACTTCAGTCAGACCAAAGACCTCCCAAAGTCAGTTCGGCTTAGTGGACAGGGTCCTGGGCTTGGGAGCTGAAGAGAGGACATGTTTAACTTATCTTCTCTTGCTAATACTTACTCCGAACCTCCCTAGTTTGTACAGAATCTCTGCTCTACTAACAGCCACAGGAAGGGCTGCCGGGACCCAAGGTCCCGCCCTCTGGTTTCAAACTAGGCACAAGCAAGTTCTACAACTTCTGGTTTTTATCTCCCGCCCCCCCCCACCACCACCAAGGGCGGGGTTAGTGATGGTGGTGGTGGAATCAGGTGAGTTCTGCTACTGAGCTATACAGTCCTTGCTCTTTATTATGAGGAGACGCCCGCTGTAGCCTAGGCTGGCTTTCTCTTGTTTAGGCCTGGGTGTAAGTCAAGGTGCCTCATCTTTGGGACAGCCTGTTTTCTAACATTGTGTGCTGTCTTCCTGAATTCGCTGGGACCACCGGCTCCCTCCACCGATCGCGGGGCGAGCTCCCTAATAGGTGAGTCGTCTTCCCTCTTGCATGCAAGCGGCAGAAGAGTCGCCCCAGTCCCCGACCCTGAATCCCCCAGCCAGGCCCAGAGCCCCCACCTCCCAGTCACGCTTGAAGCCACGCCTGAAACCGGCTGCAGGACCCGGGCCGGTCTGGGCAGGCCAGTCCCCGAGGCCAAGGGTCCCCGCAGGCCTGGCTCCTGCTGGCCTGTCCTGGGCCGAGCCTCACCTTGTCGGCGATTTCCTGCGTCTCGGCCGTGGCCGGCATTGTGGCGGATGGCCCGCCACACATCATCTTGGCAGCAGTAGTCGGGGTAGCACAGAGAAGCTACGGACAGAGCCAACTAGGAGACCTGAGTGCCTGAACCCTAGAAAAACCTGGCTTGGCTCCGCCTCCTCGGAGCCGTGGCACGTGACAGAGCGACGGGGCGGGGCACCGCACCCTCCCCCCCCCCCCCCTTCTGTACTGTCACCACCCTCGGTTCCAGGCCGAGTCATGAGACCCAGGCTGGGCGTGGGCGGAGGGTAAGCCTCGGAGGATGCTTCACACCCCTTGCCTGAACGGGCACTTAGAGGGGTTGGGGGCCTGGGAGCCCTGATTGCTCCTCAATAGTCGTGAAGCTATTGTAGAAATATCTCTGACCTGCCTTAGGGGCGTCCAGGTCCTCCCAGGATTCAGAGATGTGAGATGGGGTCCTATTCTTTCCATGGAGTAGGTGGACACGAAGTCCAGCCTTGACCATCTCAATTTCCTCTTGCCCTGTGGACACGAACTGGGGGACTGGGTGGGTCCCTATCCCTCCTTCCATGAGGTGGGTACAGAAACAGATGAATGAAGACCTATAAGTCCCAGGTTCCTGTTCCCCATGCCCTCCCCACCGGCCCCCAGTACACACCCCGCTCCATCCTGTCCTCCCCTCCCCCACACGGACTGAGTTTTTGGGTCCCGATAACCCACGAAATAAGAGCTTATCTGGGAATTCCATTCTTTCTGAAGAACATGGTGTAGGAATAGCGTTGTTGGGCGGTGGGCGGGGCTTAGGGACCCCAGCGCCCCCACCACACAGCTGGGTGGGTGGTCCAGACTCTATTCTCTAACACCCAACGCAGCCTGGGAACCATGAGGGCCCGGATAAGCCCTCTGTCCCTGCTCTTACTTGAGTGACCTTCAAACCCATGTTTGCATTTGCAAAACTGTCACAATTTGATAACGGGACGTTGGTGCACACCTGTTATCCTGGTACTTGAGAGGCTAAGCAAGCTAGCCCGATTATGCAGTGAGAGAGACCGTGGCTTTAAAAAAAAATTAAAAATAATTTGGGAATAAAATGGGAAGGTGCTTGCCACGCAAGTGTGACAACCTGAATTTGATCTTCGGACCCCAGTCAAAGAGCCGGGTGAGGGGCTGGAGAGATGGCTCAGCAGTTAAGAAAACTGGTGGTGCTGGAGGGATGGCTCAGTGGCTAAGAGCACCAACTGTTCTTCCAGAGGTCCTGAGTTCAATTCCCAGCAACCACATGGTGGCTCACAATCATCTGTAATGGGATCTGATGTTTTTTTTTTTTTTTTTTTTTTTTTTTTTTTTTTTTGGTGTGTCTGAAGACAGCTTACAGTGTACTCATATACATAAAATAATAAATAAATACATAAAAATAAAAATTAAAAAAAAAGAAAAAAAACTGACTGCTCTTCCAGAGGTCCTGAGTTCAATTCCCAGCTCCCACATATTAGCTTACAACCCAGTTCCATGGGCACTAGGGATGCAAATGGTACCCAGACATCCATGGAGGCTTGTGGTTGTGGCAATCAACTCAAACTAAGACAGAAGTTGGTACCAGACAACTAGAGTATTGCTGGGATAGGTCTGATCATGCTTTTGTTTGAAGGAATGTGGATTTGGGGTTAGAAAAAGCTACTGAACATTTAATAGTTCATCAGGCCATCGTAGTAAGAATATGGAAGGCAGTGGTCATGGAGGTGATTTGGATTTTGGGGGTCTGGCTCAAGAGGTTTCAGAGGACAAGACTATTTGTTTGTGACCTAGAGACTGTTCTTGTGATGTTTTGGCCAAGAACGTGGTTGCTTTTTGCTCTTTTCTATAAAGTCTTCCCAAGGCTAAATTGAAGACTTTGGGATTAGTTGAGTTAGCAGAGGAAATTTCAAAAGGGCCTAGAATCGGCTCTCTTGTGTGATTGTTAGTGGTCACTCTTATGAAGATCTGTAATGAAAAGGAGCCATCTGAGGAAGGAAAAAAAAATACAAAATATACAGATCAGGGAGAAAAGGGGGTACCAGGAAGAGGAAAGGAGCTAAATCCTGTTTTTTTTAAAGAGTTAAACAGATAGAAGAAACCACCTAACATTAAATAAAGGGAGTGGTGACTTCAGGGTAAGATTCCACCCAGCTAAGCTTTTGATCTGTGAAAAGGGATTAAAAGAAAGTTTAGAGTCAGGTGTGGTGGTGCACGCCTTCAATCCCAGCAGTAGCGAGCAGCCAACTTTTGTCTATAGATCAAGTTTCAGGACAGCCACATTTAGGGAGTAAAGGAAACCACTGAATCCAGGAAGTTGGTGAAGATGTCATTGGACAAGGGGGCCATGTCCCAGCCTCAGTGAGCAGTAGAACTTAGCAGCTTCGGTCACATGGTTCTGGCTTTAGAGGCCAGGGTAGAAGAAAGGGGTTATGGAGTCTCCCTCTGAGGTCAAGAGGAGCTGCTGAGGCGGGGCATAGGTCATGGGTGTCCTTGCATGGAGGCCTAGAGAGGCCATTGTGTGAAGCTGTGAAGGTGAGGCCTGGATTGCCTCGGAGACCCCGAGATATTGGAGATACCAGAGTCTTGGGGTACCTGCTGAGGAAAGCTGCTAACAGGGAGGGGGCCAGCCCGGGAGAGAAGCGTGCTGCAGCCGACACAGCTGAAAGAGGTGGAAATCTGAAGAGTGCTTTGGACGCGGAGATGCAGAGTTTGGACTTTGCCCACCTGGTTATCTGTCTTGCTTTGGTCCAGTATTTCCTTACTGTGGTTCCCCTTTCTCTCTTTTGGAATGGTAATGGATACCCTGTGCTATTATATGATGTAAGTATGTGATCTGCTTTCTGATTTTGATTTTTACAGGGGCTTACAGTTGAGAGACTGCATGAGTCTCAGAAGAGACACTGAACTTTGGATTTTTAAACAAGTTTAAGACCTTTACAACCGGGTGGTGGTGGCACATGCCTGTAATCCCAGCACTCTGGGAGGCAGAGGCAGGCGTATTACTGAGTTCAAGGCCAGCCTGGTCTACAGAGTGAGTTCCAGGACAGCCACGGCTATACACAGAAACCCTGTCTGGAAAAAACCAAATCCAAAAAAAACAAAAAAACAACAACAAAAACAAAACAAAAAAAGACCTTTACAAACTATTGGGATTTTGAAGTTGGACTAAATGCACCCTGCATTATGGTGTGGCTACAAGTCTATGGGAGCCAAGGGGCACAATCTGGTGGTTTTAATAGACATTTCTCCCATAGGCTCATAGTAGGAGGTGTGGCCTTGCTGGAGTGGGTGTGGCTTGCTGGAGTGGGTGTGGCTTGCTGGAGGAAGTGTGTCACTGGGGCGAGCTTTGAGGTCTCAGATACTCAAGCTAGGCCTAGTGTTTCAGTTTCTTCACAGTGCCCATGGATCAAGATACAGAAGTCTCAGCTCCTTCTCCAGCCAGCACCACATCTACTTGCATGCCACAATGCTTCTGGGCATGACGATAATGGACTAAACCTCTGAAATTGTAATCCAGGCCCAATTAAATGTTTTGAGAAGAGTTGCCATGGTCACAGTGTCTCTTCCCAGAAAACAGCAATAGCAACAAAACTCTTAAGACAAAGGCAAAGCACCTATACACATTTTATTTTATTTTTTTTTTTCTGAGACATAGTTTCTCTATATAGCCCTGGCTGTCCTGGAACTAACTCTGTAGACCAGCCTGGCCTCGAACTCAGAAATCTGCCTGCCTCTGCCTCCCAAGTGCTGGGATTAAAGGCGTGTACCACCATGCTCGGCTCTATACAAATTTTTTAAAAATCTTGACAGGTGGGATGGTTCAATTCCTGCCTAGGACAGGTGAATCCCTCCCTATCCCCCAGAATGGCAGGACAGCCACCCTGATCCTTATCTATGAGCCAGATCTAAAGGTACAACCCTATCTCAAAAATCAAGGTGGAAATCTCTTGAGGAAAGACGCTTGACTTTGAATTCTGGTCTCCACATGCTTGTTTCCAAGTGTGTGTCCAGGCACATACACGCATGCACGCATACATGTAATAATAAAGAATTGATTGTAGATTAAATTCCAATTTCAATAACTCTCTGTTTGGAAGAAAAAGAAGGAATAAGTGCTTATTTCTATTATATATTATAATTATTTATGATAAGTATTTATAGCCTAGTATTTTTGGTTTGTTTTTTGTTTTTGTTTTTTTTCCCCTGAAACAGGGTTTCTCTGTGTAGCCCTGGCTGTCCTGGAACTCACTTTGTAGACCAGGCTGGCCTTGAACTCAGAAATCTGCCTGCCTCTGCCTCCCAAGTGCTGGGATTACAGGCGTGCGCTACCACCGCCCGGCTATAGCCCAGTTTTTTTAAAAAAGATTTATTTATTTTACTGTATGTGAGTACACTGTAGCTGTCTTCAGACACACCAGAAGAGGGCATCAGATCCCATTACAGATGGTTGTGAGCCAACATATGGTTGATGGGAATTGAACTCAGGACGTCTGGAAGAGCAGTCAGTGCTCTTAACCCCTGAGCCATCTCTCCAGCCCCTTTATAGCCCCGTTGGGGATTTGTTGATGTATTGTCTTGGCATTGTGAAAATAGTGAAAACCATCAGAGCCACGAAGCTGTTTGACACAGTCCGGCAAAGCGGAGCTGGATGCAGTCTTTGCCATTGTACTGTCTTTGCCACGGTGCTGTCTTTAACCTTGGGTTTCTGATCTCTATGGGTTGCATCTGTGTGGAACTTTCTACATTATGATTCATTTATGCCTTTTCCCCAGAAAATTATTTCAGCTTTCAAATGAAGTAACCTTATCTGGCCTCAATAATCTTCCTGGCCATGGAGATTGTGAAACACACAAAAAAAAGTTGGATGGCCCCAGAGTTCCCTTGGCACACCTACCCCTAAGCAAACTCAGAAAAAACAAGAGTTGGCAACAGCTCAGATTACAGGCTTCCTCCTAGATGAATTCTACAGGACATTGCCCCCGGAAAACAAAAACTTAATAACAAAGTTAGTTTGTCGACAGCAACCTTTGATAATATATATAGATGATATAAAATTAATATAAAAGAAATATAAGAATTTACCAATCATGAACAGACTGGCTTTTATTAAGTTATGATGAGGTCTTTTAACAACAACAACAACAACAACAACAAAAACCCCACAGAGAAAACCAATGAGTAGAACAGGCTAGCCTGCAGCCTGGGAGAGCTTTCTAACCTTTAAACCAGGCTAACTCGCAAGCTATAGTCAATCACTGTGCAGTATTCAAGGCTTGGGAACTCGCCTAGCTTGAGTCAGATGTTTTTCTCTCTGTTTAATGGTTTACTTTCCTGAAGAACAGAATGTCGTATGTCATAAATGCTCAGTCTATATTGATTTGAGTATGATAATGCCTGTTCTCTCTGTACTTGCAACATTTGTTTGGGGACAAAAATGATATGAGCTATATTTCTTTTGAAATCTCAAGTTTGCCTTTTCTATGGAATCTGTATAAAAAAAGAAACATCCTGGTTGCTAGTCAGTCAGACATACAAGAGTCACCCAGCCACGGTCTCAGACTCATTCATCCAGGACTCTCCTCCATCTCCTCTGCTGGGACCTATCTGAGTGCTGGGGCTGGCCCCGGCTCTGCCTAGTATTTAGGGAAACTACAGGAACTAGGGGTCCATCAGGTTGCAGAACAGGATGCATCTGGGCCAATCAGTGTGCTGCTTCTCACACTGAGATTGACTAGCAAGGGACACCACAGGAAGCAGACAGTGACTTTACTACTGGGACCCCTCTATGTGAGCCATCTTTGAGGGGACAGAAGGCTCACAAGAGTGGGTAAGTCAAGGGAGGGAATGTATACATTTTGTTTTTGATATTTTGTGTGTATGTACACACACATATGTGTGTGTTTGCATGTATGTGGGTATACTGTCTACATATGTGCTCACATACATGTGAGGAGGCTCAAGGTAGATGTCCAGTATCTTCCTCAGCTTGCTCTCCACCCTGCTCAGTGAGGCAGGTTCTCTCAGAGCTTACTAACGTAGCTGGTCTAGATAGCCAGTTGGTTCCGCCGCTACTTTAAGTAGCCAGTCTGTTCCCAGGAACTCCAGCCCACCGTGCCTCTGTACCCTATGAGAAGCACAATGCCCACCCAGCATTTATGTGTGCTATAGAGATAGATACTCGGGTCCCCTCACTTGGTACAGAAAGCACTTTAACCTCTGAACCTTCTCTCTAGTCCCTGTTTGTTTTAAATTTTGATACCTGACCTAGGTCAGGCTGGTCTTGAACCGCTCCTCCCTCAGATCCTCCTTACAGATTCCTCAGTCTGGAGACTGAGAGTGTGGGCCAGCAAGAAGGTTTTGGTTGTTTGCTTGGTTGGTTGGTTTTTGCTTTTGGGGGACAGGGTTTTCTCTTTGTAACTGTCCTGGAACTCCATTTGTAGACCAGGCTGGCCTTGAACTCACAGAGATCCGCTTGCCTCTGCCTCCCACGCCACCACACGTGGCCCAGGGAGTAGTTTTATGTGGCTACCACAAACTAGAGATAGGCAGAAGTTCTTTTTTTAATCTTAGAAACATGGAAGGAAGCAGGAGAGGACATGTGGACCACGGAGGGGTCGCTTCCTTCTTGGCCACAGCTGCTGACTCTGCTCCTGACAGACTAGGGCTGCAGTGTGGATTGTGCCTTCTGGATTTCCCCAGCACACAGACAGTTCTTTGTTGATACTGTCTTGGGGTGCCCACACTTTCCCCGTAGGAGGTGGACACCTGTGGAAACAGACAGACCAGCCCCAGAGAAAACAAAAAAGGCTCACAGTGTGAGGGAGTCTGTGAGTCATCGTGTGGGTAGAGACATAAGAAGGCAGGAAAGGGGAAGGCCTCACGACTAGAATTGGCCATCAAAGGCCGTATTCCTTGCCTGTTTTTCGAGACAAAACCTTTACCAGTGAACCATACCCCAGGCTCTTTAAGTTTTCATTCGGACACAGGGTCTAAGTTACCCAGGCTGTCCACTCAGTTATTCCTGCCTTTAGATTCTCCAGCCTCAACCTTCTGAGCTTCGGGGGTTACAGGCCTTTACTAACAGGTCTGCCCAAAAGATGACTTCACGGTATCACAAGCAGGCTCTTGGCCCCGCCTGTTCTACAAAACTCAGGACAAACAAGCCCATACATACGAGCCTTTGTTCAGTTCTGCAAGAATTGGGTCAGCGTGAGATCACAGGGAGAAGAGGCAGGGGGCGTGGAAACACACACTCCTTTCTGTGGCTGACTGATAGCTCTTGATGCTATCTCCACACTAAACTCAAGGCTGTTTGACAGACAAATAGACAAGACACTCCCAACCCTCCTGCCCCACATTGGAAACCAGCATGGAAGCAGAGATGTGTCATCTCAACCCTTAGATGGCTGAAGCAAGATTGGGAGTTTTGGATTATTCTTGACTAGCTAAGAAAAATAATGAGCCGGGCGTGGTGATGGCACATGCTGTTAAATCCAGTGCTTGGGAGGCAGAGGCAGGTGGATCTCTTTGACTTTGAGACCAGCGTGGTCTACAGGTGAGTTCGAGGACAGCCAAAGCTACACAGAGAAACCCTGTCTCACAAAACCGAAATAAATAAATACTACAATAATAATAATAATAAGGAATCCCTGCCTTGGGAGTGTATGGTGTCTATGACATTGGGAAATAGGTTTATGACCCAAATTCTTACAGATTAGACTACAGTGGCTAGCTTGAATCTTAGCAAGCCATCTACCTTTACCTCCCTGAGGCTGGAGTTATAAGTACCTGCTGTCGTGCCCTTTTTTTTTTTTAAAGACTTTTTATTTATGTGAGTACACTGTAGCTGTCTTCAGACACACCAGAAGGGGGCATCAGATCCCATTACAGAAGGTTGTGAGCCATCATGTGGTTGCTGGGAATTGAACTCAGGACCTCTGGAAGAGCAGCTGGTGCTCTTAACCACTGAGCCAATCTCTCCAGCCGCCCGCCCGCCCCCCCCCCCAAGTCTTTAATGAGCCACTGCCCTAGCTCTGTAGAGTCTATCCTGAGGTCTATTGTTATGTACAGCATTGCTGTTTTGATGAACGTTTCTGTCAGAGATTCACGCTATGTCCTACTAAGATTCGTCTCTAGGCTTGGTCTCTTGCCTTGTTTTTCACGGTTGTGATGAGTCAGCTCTGGCACCTGTCATTTTATTGCCGCCTCTGCTGCCAGGGGCTCCTTTAGGTAGGGACCTCCTCTTGCTCACAGAGAGTAGGCCTTGTGGTGGCGCAGACCATTCATCCTAGCCCTCTGGAGGCAGAGAGAAGAAGCAAGTGGATCTCCAGGTCTGGCAGGGTTAGGTAATGAAACGGGATGGGGGTGGGGAGCAGTGGAGAAGTGGGGGAGGGTACAAGAGGAGAGAGGGAAAGAGACAGCTTCAATGTATGAGGGGCCCTGACAGAGAGAGGGAGAGAGATGACACCATCAGAGAAATCTCTTACAATTTCCCCAGCAGGTGAGGAGCCCAGCCACAACTCAAAGCCAGCTTTGGGTCCACAACAGGAGAGTTGTTTGCTCAGAGTGACAGAGGTAAGAAGGGACACTTACCTACAATCTCCTGCTGCCTCCACAGAAAGTAAAGAGTGGTGGCTATTTCTGAGGGGAGGGAGAGGCAGCTAGGTGTGGCCTCAACTTTTTCATTTGTATAACAAACCAAATAGAGGAATGTTTCCCCAGAGAAGGGAGGTGGGGGGAGGGGTTGGGCCGATGAGTGTCAGGATCCAAGGATTCAATGCTTCTGTCTCTCCTGAAGACCTGGGACCCTGGCCATTCAGCCCTGTCTTCGTCAGGCCTAGGGAGGAGAGCCTAGCCACATGGGACATGAGAGGAGATTGCCACATGCAGACATGTGACTTGTGGCTACAGAACTGTCAGCTAAAGTTCCACACAGCAGGGAGCCACGCCTGTGTGTACTATGTCCAACAGGTGACACCAGTGCCTGGGAGTCAGAACGCTCCATGTCCAAAGCCAGAAACCATCTTGGGATATTTTTGCCTGTGTAGCAGACAGTGTGTCACCGGCCTCTGTATGTGACTTGGTGTTCTTGTCAGGACTCCAAAGCTTCTGGACAAAGCTAACTGTCAGGACATCTATACATAGCCAGCTCCACTAACCTCTCTTTCCCTCTTGTCTTCCTCATAACCTCCCTAACACACACACACACACACACATATATGTGTGTGTGTGTATCCTGTATATACATATATATATGATATATTCCTATATACATGTACATACACCTTATATATTACGTGTATATATGTATATATGTGTATGTGTGTGTATATGTATATATACATACATATATACACATATATACATATATAGTGTATATATAGTGTAAATACACACACACAAATACACACACACACCTTTGGAGTGCCTCCCAATGACCTCACCCATCTTCTTAAAACATTTTATTCAAAAAAATTTGTTACCAGAAATTCTGGAGGCCTTTCATATACCTCCTGACCTATATTTGTGATGGTTCCTTCAAGAGATGGAGTTTATTTGCTTGTTTTTTGGGGACAAGGTCTTACTACATAACTCTGATTGGCTTGGAACTCACAATGCAGACCATGCTGGCCGGGAATTCACAGAGATCCACCTGTATCTGCTGGGTGAGACTACAGGCCTGAATCACCACTAGCTTAAACAACCATTCAACTTGTAGGCCGCTCTCCAGTTGGCCTGCAACTCAGTTCTCTCAGACTGCCCTTCAGCACCTCACCTGTGTCCTCACACATAGGCCTAGGGATGGTCCTCAGCTTCTGAGACTCACACCTGGTTATGGGATAAGCAAGAAGGAGGCTCCACCCTAGTTCTACTGCACCCATAGTCTTGAATTCAGCATCTATTATCCCTTGAGTCTCCTCTATCTCCCTTTCCTATGAAATAATTCCTATCTATCTCTGTATCTATTTATCATATATCTATCATCTATCATCTCTATCATCTATCAATCATCTATCATATGTACCTCTATCTATCAATTAACTATTATCTATCATCTATATCTATTATCTATCATATCTAGAACTATCTATCTATCTATCTATCTATCTATCTATCTATGTATCTAGAGATGTAGGGACTCTCAGCTTCTCCTGCACCATGCTTGCCTGGATGCTACCATGCTACCACCTTGATGATAATGGACTGAACCTCTGAACCTGTAAGCCAGCCCCAATTAAATGATGTCATTATAAGAGTTGTCTTGGTCATGGTGTCTCTTCACAGCAATGGAAACCCTAAGACAATGACAACCCTAATTACCATCCTTTTTATTTTTAAATATTTATTTATTTATTATATGTAAGTACACTGTAGCTCTCTTCGGACACTTTTTCTTCTCCCTCCATCCCTGCTCATTCACTGTCACTGTCTTCAGACACCCAGAAGAGGGCATCAGATCTCATTACAGATGGTTGTGAGCCATCATGTGGTTGCTGAGATTTGAACTCACGACCTTTGGAAGAACAGTTAGTGCTCTTAACCACTGAGCCATCTCTCCAGCTTGTTTGGTTTTTTCAAGACAGGGTTTCTCTGTTTAGACCTGGCTGTCCTGGAATTTATTCTATAGACCAGGTTGGCTTCGAACTCAGAAATCCACCTATCTCTGCCTCCCAAGTGCTGGAATTAAAGGTGTGTACCACCAGTGCCCGGCTCTAATTATCATATTTCTTCTTGATATTTGTAGACTTAGAAAGCATCCATGACTGGATGCTTAGGACCAGGCCCTCACCCTGCTCCGGCCCCCATGGCTGCTACATAATAAACAAGTTTAAATTCTAAGTTGCAATGGTAGTAAGTGCCCCAATCAGAGTGCTCACACCTCATCTGAGTCCACTTTTCTGTCTCTGTGTCTCTGTGTCTGTCCTATATTCCCTTATCTCCCCTAGACAGGGTTTCAGCATTCAAGCCAATCAGGACTTGGCATATACACATATGTATAGGTAGATGTATTTACTGTGTGATGAGTAAGTGTAGTCTGACAGTTAATATTAGTACTTTAAGCTAGGCAGTGGTGTTGCACACCTTTAATCCTAGCACTTGGGAGGCAGAGGCAGGTGGATTTCTGAGGCCAGCCTGGTCTACAGAGTGAGTTCCAGGACAGCCAGGGCTACACAGAGAGACCCTGTCTTGAAAAACCAAATAAATAAATAAATAAATAAAATTAAAAAGTAGTTTAAGATAGCTTGTCTAAGTCAGTGAAACTGGGACGGCTTGAAACATTGCGTTCATAACACAGATGTGTCATGTGTTATCATTTTTTGTTAATCAGTAAATGCTGATGTTGAGGAAAATGCAGCCTTGTCTATGATGCTGTCGTCCTGCTTAGACATGCCCTCTCCCACCCCAGCTGCTTATTCCTCTTCAGACAGACTGTGAACAACCGGCCCTCCATCTTCTCTGGCATCTAGCTTTACAAATACAGCCACCTTCCTTGCCTGACGCTTTGATCCTGGGCTTAGCTGGCCTATAGTGTGGCAATGAACCGGGAATGTTATGGTAACACTAAGTCCAAATGTCCACCCGTCTTTGGAATTTTCCCAACAAGTCACTCAAGTTTTGAACACTCAGCTTTCTCTAGTGTATTTGCCTGCCTACTTTCAGGATAGGTGGCCTGCTCGTTGTCCCATAATCTGGATCATAACAGCTTTCTTTCTTTCTTTTTGTTTTTGCGGGGTGCAGTTGCGCCTCTCGGCCACTGAGAGGCGGTAGCGCGCGCCGGCATAGTCCAGGACGTTTGACGTTCAGCCCCGCTGTGCGGCCTCAGTGTGACGTTGCAGTGGTGTCGCGCTGGCGTGACGTGACGCGTGTCGTCACTCGAGCGCCCCAGCGGAAACGCCGAGTGCGTGGTCTCGGGGTCTTCCTCACCATGGTTCCCGGGGTGCCGCTCCCGCCGGAGATCCAGCTGGCGCAGCGCCTGGCGGGCAATGAACAGGTGACGCGGGACCGCGCGTTACGGAAGCTGCGGAAATACATCGTGGCCAGGTCGCAGCGGGCGACAGGTACGTGGGCGGGAGGGCGAGCTCCGCTGCGTGGGCCCCGCAGGACCGGGCCTTCATCTGCGGTTCTCCAGGCTCAGGTCGGCCCCGTCGGACTGGATTGCACGCTTTTCCTCCTTCTGTCGTTTGCTGGTGCTCTAACGCCGGCTTTTCTCGGTGTCTTGTGCCCTTAAAGGTGTGTCTTCGACACCCCGATCCCAGGACGTGCCCGTGAGCGACGCCCTGTCAGCACCCTCCGCGTCTCTTGGATATCCCTCCGCAGATGCAAATTCTAGATTCCCTGAGCAGTGGTTTGGCCGAGGCCATGCTGTTTTGCAATCTCTAGTCAGAGAACCCCAATTTGGGGGGATGCGCCTCACTAAATGATGATGACATCCTTTGCTAGCCTGAATGATAGCTTTCACCGTTTAATCTCAGAAATGTAATAAAATAGTTACAGTTCCTTGGTCTATCTAACACTGGCTTGACTAAATCACTGCATTGACTTTGGGCCACTACCCAGTCCCGAATCAAAAGATTTTCAGTTTTGACCCTGTGGGACTGATACTTGTCTGCTGGTGCGTGAAGCTACCGGTGGGATCTCTTCCAGTCATGGATATGACAGTTCTGTTGGAGAATATTTTGAGGGAGGGGCTGGCTGCCCAATCATATTTTTCCTAAGACTCAGGCCGGGCAGTGGTGACGCATGCCTTTAATCCCAGCACTTGGGAGACAGAGGCAGGCGGATTTCTGAGTTCGAGGCCAGCCAGCCTGGTTTACAGAGTGAGTTCTAGGACAGCCAGGTCTACACAGGGAAACCCTGTCTTGAAAAATCAAAATCAAAACCAAAACCAAAAAAAGGGGGAGAGGGGCTGGACAAATGGCTCAGCAGTTAAGAGCACTGACTGCCCTTCCAGAGGTCCTGAGTTCAAATCCCAGCAACCACATAGTGACTCACAACCATCTGTAATGGTATCTGATGCCCTCTTCTGGTGTGTCTGAAGACAGCTACAATGTACTTAGATATAATAATAATTAAACCTTTATTTATTTATTTATTTATTATTATTATTATTTTGGTTTTTCGAGACAGGGTTTCTCCGTGTAGCCCTGGCTGTCCTGGAACTCACTCTGTAGACCAGTGCTGGGATTAAAGGCGTGCACTACCACCGCCCGGCAAGGTTTTTTTTTTTGTTTTTTGTTTTGTTTGTTTGTTTGTTTGTTTTTTAAAAAACAAGAGTATATGCTGTTTTGTTTGAGGACCAGAGTTTGCTTCCTAGCACCCATATCAGGTGCCTCACAACTGCCTATAACTGTAGGTTGAGGGGATCTATTGCTTCTGGCCAACTCATACTCATATCCTGTATTCATCTCTGCATAGTTACATATATGCATACATACACATGGTTAAAAATGAATCTTCAAAACAAAAAAAAAAAGACAAATTCAGGCAGTCATGTTTCCTTCCTGGCTCAGAAAGGTAGATTCCAGGGTTCACTGAGTCTCACTGTTGCTCTTGTGATACAGGTGGTTTTACACCAGAAGAACTGCTAAAAGTATGGAAAGGACTGTTCTACTGCATGTGGATGCAGGACAAGCCCCTCCAGCAGGTGGGTGCATGGGAAAGTAGCAGAATAACCCTCACAGGAGTTGGTGGGGGACCGAGGGGCATGTATTTAATCCCCCCACCCTTTAACATAGCCAGCATTCATTCCCGCTGTTTATTGAGGAAGTCTGATGTTTCCTGCATAGTAGGCCTTTTGCAAACAAGGAGCCAAGGCCAGCTGGTGCTTTGGAGTAGAGGGTATTAGTAGTGCTAGCCACGAGAGCACGGTGCTTCAGGGCCTGAGGTGTGCTTCCTGTTTCCCTCACAGGAAGAACTAGGAAGGACCATTGCCCAGCTGGTCCATGCTTTTCAGACTGTGGAGGCACGTGAGTACCACACGGAAGCCAGGCCCATCCCTGTCGCCACCAGAGTCGCTGAGACCCAGAGGGACCGACGCAGCTGTATGCTCTCAAACTTCACACAAACTGCAGGGAGGTGGCTGTGTGGTGCCTGTGGGGTGTGGAACGCAGCCCAGTGCCCAGCCAGCCTCGCTCAGTTTGCCAAACAGACATGCGTGGTTAAAGAGTGAAAGGTTGTGGTCCAGCATATGACAGCCGGTGTCATGGTCCCATGGTGTTTAGCTGATGGCCAGATACCCTTTCTCTTAAGGACAGTGGTTCTTAACCCTCCTGGTGCGGCTACCCTCTGATACAGTTCCTCGTGTCAGGATGGCCCTGTCCCCACTGGCCCAAATCCACCCCCCACCCCCCCCCCCCCGGCCTCATCACTGTTTTGTAACTGTAATTTTGCTACAGTTATGAACTGTAATGCAAATATCTGTGATTTCCAATAGTCTTAGGAGACCCATGGAAAAGAGTCATTTGACTTCCAAAGGGTGTGGAGACTCAGAGATTAAGAATCGGAGTCTTTGTGTGTCTTCTAGCTCTTCTGATTCCCATCCCTATCCCACATCCTGCCTGCCTGATGGAATCACTTAGGCAGCCTTTAAACATCCTGAGGTCCGGACCCTGCCTCAGGCTAGCCTCGCCCCGGGGCACAGCACATCTAAGGCCTCTTTGTACTACTCTGAGGGCAGCCCTGACAGGGAAGCCGGATGCTCGCTCCCATCTTCTGTGAACCGGGCTTCAGCTGTATTAGACGGAAGCTGGCTAGTCGGGGATATGTGCACCCCTTCTCGGTTTGGGAGAATCCCTTCTCCCACCCCTCCTTTTGGAGACAGGTTCTTACTGTGTCGCTCAGGCTGGCCTCAAACTTGGGACCTTCCTTATTCAACTTCCCTGGGCACATACCTCTCGGATGTGTACGGTGGCATTGGGATCTTTCTTTGACTGTATGGAAAAGAGAGAGTGGATCTGCTCTCTGCTCACTAAGGACTGGCAAGGGAGTTGCTTTGCTGAGTCAAAGCTGAAGTGACCACTTGGTAATCTGGTGACCAGGCCACTGGGGCTGAGCCATCCAAACAGCCCTTTGCTGCCTTAGAATTTTGTAGAGAAGAGGAGTTACCTTCCTTTTTTGTTTGTTTGTTTTGTTTGTTGTTTTTTGGATTTGGTTTTTTTTATACAGAGACAGGGTTTCTCTGTATAGCCCTGGCTGTCCTGGAACTCACTCTGTAGACCAGGCTGGCCTGGAACTCAGAAATCCGCCTGCCTCTGCCTCCCAGAGTGCTGGGATTACAGGTGTGTGCCCCACCGCCCAGCCAGGAGTCTCCTTCCTTGCATCCCAGTACCAAGACTTCCCAGGGCTGGTTCCTTCTGTCTTACAAGTGGTGCCTTCTCTGGTTGACTCTGAGTAGACGGATCCACCCTTAGGACCTGCTTTAGTACCCTGAGAATGGCCCCCTCCAGGTGCATTGTGAAGTGCCAGGGTTTAGAGCTTCTCTATAAGATTTTGGGGGGCACAGTTCAGACTGCATCCTATATCTGACCTATCTGTTCCCTGCAGGGTCAGTGAATCTAGTTGGCTAAGTGCCAGGTTCTGCTTTGGGGATTCCTTGCTAAAGGTCTAGCTTGGGTGTCAAGAGGGCCTTAGTCCAAGCCAAGGCAGGGACCAAGAGGCCTAGGGAGGATATGTCCCCAGTAGTTACTCCTTTCCCTATACTCTCTTCTTCTTTGTGCATTTGTTCAAAAACAGAGAGCCAGCCTGATTTGAACGTGTCCACCCCCTTCATCCCCCCACCCCACCCCCCACACCTGGAAGCCCTCCCCTCTGAGCCCTGTGAATAAATGAGGGAGTTCCGTGGGTTTGTGCTGTGCCTCCCCCCTCCTGCTCCCCATGACTCCGGCACTGATGCGCGTGTCCGCTCTCTGTCCTAGAGCTCCAGTTCCTGCAGGCTTTCTGGCAGACGATGATCCGAGAGTGGGTGGGCATTGACAGACTGCGCCTGGATAAGTTCTACATGGTGAGTCGGGGTGCCGCCAAAGCGGGCCACCCACAAGCCCCGGGCTGGTTTGCAGGACACTTGGATGCAGTGCTGCTATAGCTTGAAGTGTCCCCACCTTAAGGATCAGTAAGAGTTCAAAGCAGGAGCCCTGCCTCAGCCCTCCTGAAGGAGCTAAAGCCATTCTGACTCCAGTGAGCCCTGGCCCTAGCACATGGCAGAAAGGGGACTTAGTCCCCAGTCTGTGAAGATGTTCTTCTAGTGGAGGACTCCACTCTTGGACTGCAGTGTGGCCCGGCTTCTTTCTCCTGTGTCATGCTCCTCTCGGCCAATGAGTTGATTTACAGGGCTCATATCTTTTTGAAAGAAAAATGTTTTAAAATGTATTTTTTTTAAAGTTTTATTTTATTTATTTTATGTATATGAGTACACTGTAGCTGTACAGGTGGTTGTGAGCCATCATGTGATTGCTAGGAATTGAACTCAGGACCTCTGCTCGCTCCGGCCCAAAGATTGGTTGATTGATTGATTTTTTTTTTAAGATTTATTTATTTATTATATGTAAGTACACTGTAGCTGTCTTCAGACACCCCAGAAGAAGGCATGAGATCCCATTACAGAGGGTTGTGAGCCACCATGTGGTTGCTGGGATTTGAACTCAGGACCTTTGGAAAAGCAGTCAATGCTCTTAACTGCTAAGCTTCTCCAGCCCCTAAAGTGTATTTTTTTGATAGGGGAAGTGAAGTCCAGCCTCAGCCTTGGCTTTGTGGTAACTTCGCCTCCTGCAGGAAGAGCCCAGTGCGTGCCCTGACCTCTCCGGTCAGCTCTAGTTTGTAGTTCCCACTCACTCGGGTGAGCTGGCTTCCCGTTGCTCATGAAGCCAAGTGCAGAGCTTCGATCTCCAGGCCCAGGGTCCTGAGGGTCCAGGGCTCTGTCCCGTCTTCCCCCCTGTCTGCAGCACTCTGCCTAGTCCTGCCCTTGGGAGAGACAGCGTCCTTACTCTCAGGAGGCTTCTGGGATACAGGGAAGCTTGGTGGGTTGACTGTCCTCTTACTAACGAGCGTTTCTTTTGTGTCCCAGCTCATGAGGATGGTCCTGAACGAGTCGCTGAAGGCTGTGAAAACCAGAGGATGGGAGGAGAGGTGGGTCCACCCTGAGAGTCACACTCGCAGGCAGCTGAGGGTCGCGGCCCTGCGTCCCCTGGCTCGTCCCAGGAACCCTCAGGTCCTCTTGGGATGCCTTGTGGTAGGCAGGTGACCTTTGCATAACTTGGTACCACAGTGGTGCCGAATTAAGATCATTTTATGAAGTGAAGTGGTTCAGAGGATGTTGCCTTCTCTAAACCATGCTATCTCAGTCATTTCTATAGCCGGGCAGAATTGTGCGCACCACCATGCCCGTTGACCTGAGGAGTAAGAGTAACCCCAATAGTAGTTGATTTGGGGAGGTCCCACAGAGCAGTGCAGGTGTGTCTGCACAGTATGTCTACATAGCACCGCACAGGAATTTTTTTTCTTTTTGTTTTGCCTGGGTGATGGCAGTAAGAGGAGAAAGGCCTAGCTGATAACATCCATGTGATTGTTGTCTGCAGTGTTGACAGGGAGCTGGCCTTGGGGCACCATGTAAGTTCAGACAACCACTGTGAAAGCTAGACACACACACACACACACACACACACACACACTACCCCTGCCTCCTCTCAGGGACTGAGCACATGCTGGACTCTGGTGGTCTGAGCTGTCCTGCTTTAGGGCTTTAGCTCTGATTTCGAGCGACTTCTTTCTTAATCACTCGCTGTTTGGGACTTTAAGACCTGTGTCTCTCAGTCACTTCAGGGTTCCATTGTGGCTTGCTAGTGACTTATACAGAACTTACGGTGCCATTTTAAATTTAGTTAATGTCCTTTGATTTACTGTTGCAACGTCCTCATGGTAACAGTGCTGAAGGGCTCTGTCCCCCCCTGGCCTTGGCGGAGCCCCACGCGGTGTGCTTGTCTAATGTGGCACAGCCTGGCTCGGGTGTTGGTGGCGTCTGCCACATGCAGTACTGTGTCTGGAGCTTACCTATACTGTCAGCTGGTTGGGAGGGAGTCTCCTGTGCCGAGTGCCGAGGACTGCCTGTCCTCTGGTACCAGGTCCAGGGCTCTGGGACAGGGTAACCTGTGTGCCAGGTGGGTGACAGCTACACAGCTTCCTCAGGCTCCCAACGCACCGGCATACGCAGGGCCTGGGGAGCTAGTCGGGGCCTGTGGTCCCAGCCCTTGTCGGTGTACCTTCCTCTTTGCCTCTGGTCTGTCCTGATTGGACACCTTTTCCAAGTCTAAAGGATCAGCTAGCAGAGCAACCATCTCAGTGGCCATATTTCCACATGTGTCTTGAAGATACAAAAGGCCCATGTATATATATATTTTGGTATATTCGGCCGTATATTTGTGGCCCAGAGCCAGACTCCTGTCACGTGTCACACAGACATGGGCCAGAAGGACTCCCTTGTGCTGTTCAGACCCAGAGCTAATGGGTCTTTGCCAATGGGTCCAAAAGGCCAGGTGTGTTCCTGGATCACGACACCTGCCTGCACATGCATGTGGAGGGCACGGAGGCACCGCAGACCTGCGGCCGAATGGCTGCCACACTGTTCTTTCCTTTTCTCTCTCCAGACAGATAGAGCAGCTGCTGGAGCTGATGACCGCTGAAGTGCTGAGCCCCGACAGCCAGGCCCCCAGTGGGGTGAAGAGCCACTTCCTGGAGATCTTTCTGGAGGAGCTCACTAAAGTGGGCGCTGCGGAGGTGAGGGGTGCTCCGGTGGGGTTGGGGCTGGGGTGCACGTGTCCGGCATCGAGGCACCTCCTCCATATCTTGGTTCCCCACAGCTCACCGCAAACCAGAATCTGCAGTTCATCGACCCCTTCTGCCAGATAGCAGCCCACACTAAGGAGTAAGTGGTGGGCAGCTCCCCTCCCCTCAGGCTGCAGAGGCCGTTGGCCCTCTAGGCTGGGACAGTGGTGTGGTGTCCGAGAGCCCATACTAATGAGTTGTCTGGCCTTGGCCTCACCCTCAGTTCCCTAGTTTTGCATAAGATCATTCAGAACATCTTTGAGGCGATTGTGGAACAGGCTCCCTTGGCCATAGAAGACATCATGAATGAACTGGACACGCAGAGTGGAAAGGGCGGAGAAGCATCAGTCGGGGATGATGGTGACGCGTCAGACGGGGATGATGGTGACGCGTCAGACGGGGATGATGGGGATGCGTCAGATGGTGATGATGGTGACGTGTCAGATGAGGATGATGGTGACGCGTCAGATGGGGATGATGGTAGTGCGTCAGACGGTGATGATGATGATGCGTCAGACGGTGATGATGGTGGTGTGTCAAATGAGAATGATGGTGACAGCGACGAGTCCTCAGAGGATGAGCAGGATCTGCAAGACACATCGCCCAAGAAGCTGCCTGCAGGTGAGGGGCCCCGGCCTGTCCTAGGCGTTTGCAGAATTATCGCAACTGTCTCCTGGCTGTTCTCTCCAGAGCCCTATATTGCATGGCATGAAGTATGTTTGGTTTACTCTCCGAAGTCTGTCTCAGCACTTGACTCCCAGCTCCCAGCTGGGCTCCTGGAGTGTTCCTATCTAAGGCTGTGGTGCTCCCTGGGTCCTGTGTGGTCACCTTACCTCCCTGTTCCCAGGGGAGCATGCACCTGGTTTTGTTTGTGGTTTTGGTGGTGTTGGGGGTGGAACTCAGGCCATATGCGCTAGGAACTGCTCTAAGCTCACGTCACACCCAAGTCCCTCCTGCTCCTTCACCTGGATCCTCCCCGCCCCTTCACCTGGATCCTCCACCTCCATCCTTCACCCGGATCCTCCTCCATCAGTCGCCTTTCCTCTGCTCCTCAGCCCTGCCCCGCCCCCGCCCGCCAGTCCATCTGCGTGTGACCACAGTGCAGTGAGGGGCAAATGAAGCGCTGCACACACTCCTTGTAAACGGCCCCTCATGGGCTTTGGGCGTGGGCCAGGCCTCTGCTCGCAGAGGGCCTAGGTTGGCTTTTTTTGTCTTCATGCTGTGGTCGTGGAGTCTCAGAGAGGCCCCCTTTCAGCTTAGGTGCCAGCTCTGGCGGCCCCATCTTGTGGCTCATCAGCTACTCTGCCCAGCAAACCATCCTGCAGTCCTTGTCCTTGCCAGAGTGTCCCACAGCACTGTTGTCCACAAGCCCCTCACCTAAAGGATATCCTGAGTGGCCTGTGGGGGCACATCTATTACCTCAGCACTTGGGAGGCTGAGGCAGGAGGCTTGCCCATGTTCAGGGCCAACCTGGACTATCAGGGGAGAACTAGGCCACTGGAGCTAGGCCCTTTCCCAGCTCTGCTCCACACCAAGAAGGCACTGCTGTCAGAGTTCCAACACACAGTTCAGCTCAGTGTTCCGGGCTGGGCCAAGTGTGGCTCCAGGGGTCCCTGGTCTGACCCACAGCTGGGATACCTGGAATCTGCCTTTGCTGCTCAAGGTGCCTCCTGGGCTACCTTTCCTCCTCTGAACACTCCCCATGCGACCAGCTGCTGGTGCCCTCCCCAGCCTGTGTCCTCACCAAGAGGTCCTCAGGGGCTTGGTGTTGGTATTAGGGTGCCCCTCCCTAGGCTGGTACCGTGAGTTCAGGCTCCGTATTTGTTTTTAGGCACTGTGCGTGGGGCTGGCCCCGAGGCAGACAAGGAGCAGGCCTGGGATGAGGAGGAAAACACTGGCCCCGTCCTTCAGGTAGGCATCCGTGTCTGGGCTGCAGGGTAGCCTTTACCCTCCAGCCCCGCTGCCCGCGGGAAGGACAGCCACGGGGGTGTGCAGACAGCCTTCACCGAGGCTGCCCTGCTGCCCTCCTGTGGCATTCCTCATGCTTTGAGCCATTGGCCTGCACCCCCAGATCTGACCCTTTTGGGGTACTGGCCTGGAACATAGTAGCACAGGCTTAGTGGTCTGCATTTGGGCCCTAGCTCTAAGTCAGCTCAGGAAGTGGGTCAGGCGATGGTCAGATGGCGGTAAGGCTCCGATGCTGGCAGACCATCGCATGCGTAGGTTTGGGTATTTTGGGTTACATAGAATGTGTTGGCTAGTTTCATTTGGTTTCTTCCTACCTGTCTGCTGTGGCTAGTCAGGAGTTAAAGTTAGAGGGACTTTAATCCCTGCACTCCGTAGGTGAGCTCCTGGCCAGCCACATGGTAAGATCCTGCCGCCTGCTGGGCTGAAGTCTGTCTGCAGGCTTTGCTGGCAGATGCTGAGCGGAGAATGCCTATGATGAGCAGAGACTCCTCAGCCCGTGGAGGTAGGTTTTGTGTTCCACCACGTGGACACTGAGTTTTGCCCTTCTCACATCTTTCTGACAGTTTGACTACGGGGCACTTGCTAACAGACTGTTCAAGCTCGCCAGCAGACAGAGCACGCCTTCTCGGAACAGGAAGCGCCTCTACAAAGTGATCCAAAAGTGAGTCGGGAGGCCTGGCCTTGCCCCTCCCTCCCCCACTGCCTCCTTCATGGCAGCCAGCTGTTTGCTGACTGCCCAGCCCCACCCTACCCCACAGCCTCTCCTGTCAGGTGGCCTGAGCCTGGGGTAGGTCAGAAGTTAGGAAGGCGTCTCACTGAGCTGGTCCCTGTGAGGACGACTATGGCAGAGCCCCAGCTGAATGCTGATGGTTGTCTGTCTTCTCTTTCAGGCTGCGGGACCTGGCTGGAGGTGAGGCTCTGGTGGGCACGGAGATGGTCCCCCCAATACATGCGTACACATGTGCGCATGTGCACATGCAAGTGTATTTGTGCGCATGCGCGCACTTGCGATGTCTGCCGCCATCTGTGTCTCGGTGGGGGAAGGGTTAGGCTCAAAGACTCCACAGCACTCATATATTTTTTTTTTAATGTGCTTGCTGAGAGGTGCTTCACGCAGGCCGTGAACTCGTGTCCAGTATTTCTAGATGAAGTTCACACTGTAGTGTTTGGGTATTTTGTATGCCATGTTTTTTATCAGTGCCCAGGAACCCCCGGCAGTGCAGAGGTCACCACTGCACCTGTGTAGTTTACGCTCCCAGCATAAGCCATACTGCCCAGCTGGACTAGACAGTGGCATGGCGCATGCGCCCCAGATTGCCTCTGTATTTCCCTGGTTCTGACCTGGGTCTATGTGGCGGCAACACGAATCTCAGCATCTTGGTCATTGCTAAACACGTGGAGCAGGCCTGGCAGAATGGAAGTGATCGCTCGTCACCCTGACTGTCACCCTGGCTCCCAGGCACTTTCCCTGAGGACGATGTCCCTGAAAAAGCCTACAAGAAGCTGCTGGAAGGGAGGCGGGAACGGAAGAAGAAAAAGAAGCGCTCGCCCAAACCGCAGCCCCAGAATAAGGAAGGTAGGACCGTGGGCGATGGTAACAGTGGGCTGCCTCACCTCCCTTGTCTCCCCTGCCTGTCCTGCCTTTGCCTAAGGTGTCCCTTCATGACACGCCCACAGTGTGCCTGGCCTGGGGACTGCCCTCAGCCTGTGGTGCCTGCAATCTGGCCGCACCGCCTTTCTCTGACCCACTTGCCAACCTTTTTTTTTTTTTTTTTAATTTTATATATTTGGTGAGTGCACTGTAGCTGTCTTCACACACACCAGAAGAAGCCATCGGATTCCATTGCAGATGGTTGTGAGCCACCATGTGGTTGCTGGGAATTGAACTCAGGACCTCTGGAAGAGCAATCAGTGCTCTTAACCACTGAGCTATCTCTCCAGTCCCCCCTCTTATCATCTTTGATCTGAGCCTATCCTGTCTCCTTAGTGGTCCTGACTCTCTCCTCCCATGTAACTGTTGGTTTCAGGTCCTCTAGCCCTAGCCTTCCTGCCGCGGATGTGCTAGCTTATTATAGCACTCTTGCTAAAGACTGTCCAGGGCCTGGTGTGTGTACACTGATTGAGACCCTGCCCTGAGCTGACAGTCTTATGTGTTAACCTAACCTTGTGCTGGCCTAGGATCTGGCCTGCAAAGGGTCATCCTGTCTCTGGCCTAGCTGTCTCCACACTGAGGCTGGTCCATATTGGTCCCAGCTGGGCAGTATCTTCTCACCAGCCTGCCCTTGGCCTGGCCCCAGCCTCAGACCAGACATGGTCTTTCAGCTCTGACATAGCAGGTTGAGTTAGGTTTGCTAGTCCTGAGATATGGCCCCTGGCCCTCTTGTAAGATAGCCACCTCTACCTTTCATCCTGCACTTCCTTCACACACTGCTCTGTGTCTGGGCCCTTCATCTTGTCCTCTGGCTAGTCTTTCTGGGGATCGGTTCTGGAGCCCAGCCCTCCCTGAGACCATGCTGGCACCCTGGTCAGCGGCCATGGCTGGTGCTGGCCCCAGGGCTGGCATTGCAGTCGAAGAGTCAGGTGACTGAAGTACGCTGTACTGTCCCAGCAGCTCACTCACAAGCCTCACTTTGTCCACAGGAGGGAGCGAGACAGAAGCCTCGAGTGCAGGCCCAAGCACGGGGAGGAAGAGGAAGAGGGGCAGGGGGGCAGATGGGAAGAGAGGGCCTCCTGGGAAGAGGAGTCCCGGGGCTAGAGCAAAGGGGGCTGGGGTCCAGCCACCAAAGAGGAAGAGGAATCGGCCAGCACAGAGTGCGGAGTGAGGTGCACGGCCCAGGCTGGCACCTGGTGGAATGGGGCAGGATACTGGGCATGCTCCTGCAGCCTCTAGATGCCAAGGTTCTGAGTGTCCTAGAGGGAGGAGCAGGAGGATGGAAGAGACTCTTGGTTTAGCTCTGGCCTTCAAGAATGCTCCTGCCTCAGAGCCATGACCAGAAAGAAATTCACTCCAAACACTCCAAATTTCACTTGTACATATGCTAATGGCTGTGCCTGATCCTAGCCAGAGAGGCCAGAAGATCTAGAGACTGAGTCCGGCCTGGGTCGCAGAGTAATACCCTGTCTTCAGCTTCCCTCCCCAACAGTAAGAAAAACAAACCCAAGTAACTGTGTGCCCACTGTCCCCTTTGCCCCGGGCTGCCCACAAAATAAACTGCGGGTCCTTACAGCACATGGCTGCTTCTCCTCTTTTTGGGTATCTGTGGAGGGGTGGTAGGTATCATTTGCTGGGCAGTGTGTGTGTTTTCATCTGTTTTTGTGTTTATGCGCACCTGAGAACCCTTGAAAAGAGCCTGCCAGGCACCCGTGGGTCCATGCTCTGTGTGTCTCAGACTTATACTGGTGAGGGTTTTCAGGAGGTTCCTGTGACTGAGGTGACAGGGCCATGGCAGGAGGGCCTGGCTGTTGTCACCACCTCTCTTTGGGACACTATGTACACAGCATTATTGAGACTCCAGCAGTCGGCCTGGGCATGACCTGACTGGCCTCTTATTCTTCTGCTGCTATGGGCTTGTCTTCCCTGGGGGTCACCACTGGGGCAGCCAGGGCTGCAGGAGGCCAGGTGAGGAGTCATGGGAGGAGGGACAGTGCCAGAACCATCTGTGTGCTGCTGGAGGTTGTGGTGGCTGAGGTACATCCCGACGACGACACTGGGCAGTGTGGCCACCATCCTGAGAGGGAGCTGTCCACTTAGAACAGTCATCGGCTGTGGTGACACTCGGGTTCTAAAGTCTGTGGCTCAGCAGTAGACTCGCTGCTCCTGAATGAGGCCCTGGGTTCCACACCTGTGTCCTGGAGAAGGCCTGCCGCCAGCACCATGTGAAGCGCCTCAGTGTCTGCAGTCTCTTTAGTGACCGCTTGACTTCAGACATGAATCACCAAGTCCCCCGTCGTCAGCTGTGGGTACTTATGAACGGAGATCAGGCCTGGTCACACATACCGGACGATAGCATCGCCTGTGTGAAAATGGCCGTCACTCAGCCCCTGTGAACAGCTGTGGGAGCAGGCACAGGGCACACTATCAACCCACTGTCTCATCCGTGACTTAGGATATTCTCAGAACTTGGCAGCCACCAGCAGTTACACATCAGTTACACCTGGTGTGCTTTGGGCAGCGCCCCTCCCTGGGCTGGTAGCCTCTGATCGCATCATGTCTGTCGTCCCCCCACAACACACACACACGCACCCCACGTGCATACTTGGAATTGTGCGGTGGTGCATGGTCTTCACATTTCACTGAACTCTTCTCAGGGCGTATCCCTGTACCCTGCGCTGGAGCTTCCTGAGGTATGTTTCATTATGGCTGCGCACACTTGGGGTGTGTGCCCTGGGCTATAAGGGAGTCCTGCCGCTCTGGTGTACACCGCCCATTGTGCACATGCGCCGTGACTGCTCTTGGGGAGACACCCGGGAGTAGTGCCCAGAGAGGATGGATGCATCTGCTGAACCCGGACCTCCTCAAGCCTGTTCACATCCTCCTGTTAACTCCTCTCCACAGGCTCTGACCAAACCTCTCAGTTCTATTCCTGGCTGCACAGGTCCACAGCTCCATGTAGAGCCGCCCGTCCACCTAGGGTTTCTGTCACTGTGATGGACACCATGACCAAAAGCATTCTGGGAAGGAAGGACATCAGGGCAGGAACCTGGAGGCAGGAGCTGACAGAGGCCACGGAGGAGTGCTGCTTACTGGCTTGCTCTCCATGGCTTGCTCAGCTTGCTTTTTATAATGCCCAGGACCACCACCCCAGGGGTGGCACCACCCACCATGGGCTGGGCCCTCCCACATGACCAGGAAAATGCCCTACAGGCTTGCCTACAGTTTTGCCTTTCAGGGGCATTTCTCAATTGAGGCACCCTCCTTTCAGGTGAGTAGCTTATGTCAAGTTGACAAGAAACTAGCCAGCAAAATTGTTTTGTCAGCCAGGCGGTGGTGGCACACACCTTTAATCCCAGCATTTGGGAGGCAGAGACAGGTGGATTTCTGAGTTTGAGGCCAGCCTGGTCTACAGAGTGAGTTCCAGGACAGCCAGGGCTAAACAGAAACCCTGTCTGGGGGATGGGGGGGGGGGGGGGGAAAGCCACAGCCTTTTTTTTTCTCCCACACATTAATATCAGCATCACAATATAAAACAAACTTGATATAAAATCACAATATAAAACAGCATCACATATTACAAACTTGAGAAGTCCTTGGTCTTAGAAATTCAAACACTATAACTTCAGTGTCTAAAAATCCTTAGTCTGGGGGCTGGAAAGATGACTCAGAGGTTAAGAGCACTGACTGTTCTTCCAGAGGTCCTGAATTCAATTCCCAGCAACCACATGGTGACTCACAACCATCAGTAAAGGTGTCTGATGCCCTCTTCTGGTGTGTCTGAAGACAGTGTACTCATATACATTAAATAAATCTTTAAAGAAAAAAAGAAAATATTTTTTAAAAAATCCTTAGACTGGCCAGGCAGTGGTGGTACATGTCTTTAGTCCCAACATTCAGGAGGCAGAGGCAGGAAGATCTCTGAGTCTGAGGCCAGCCTAGTCTAGAGTTCCAGGATAGCCAGGGCTGAACTGTAGAGAGACTCTGCTTCAAAATTAATGAAAGTAAACTGACATGGAATTCTCATCCTGCCTTGTGTTCTGTTCAAGCGCCAGCCAGAAGTGCCTGGTTCAGTGGCATGTCACAGGTGCAGAGCTGCAGCCTATTTTAGAACCTTTCATCACCTCCAAAAGAAAGAGCCCATCCCCTAATCCCCTCAGTGTCCCTTCCTCTGGAGCCGACTTGGAGAAAAATCTAGATAGGCCATATGCTTAGCGACCTTGTGGCAGGGACAGGCTATGGATCACAGGCTGAGGTGCTCTTACCGATTCCTCACACAGTTAAACCGCAGGATTCAGTGACCTGTGTGTTGCCCTGGGAGGACCACAGGACCCTGCTGAAAGGAGCACCACCGCTTCTTGTCTTCCTGAAGTAGCTGCCAGCAGGTTCTGGCTGGAGATTCCCCCCACACACACTCGTTCCCTTTGCATGTCATTTCCCTCAGCCTGTCCTCAGACATGTCCCCAGGAAGGTCACACTGCAGACAGCTCTGCCGGCCTGTGCCCATGAGCCTGCACACACATCCGCTCTGACGGTTCCACCCATCTGTCAATCACGCCCACCCACCGTTCCCCTCTACCCGTGTTTCAATTGCTCTATCAGCCACCCTCGTACTGAAGTCCTTGTGGAGATCTATGTTGGCAGGGAGCTTTGGTCTGGACCCTGAGGGAGGGACAGGGTAGCACCAGGGGGCACTTGGTCGGCTCGCAAGTCGCCGGGTGTAGTTCCAGTATCTGCCACTAGGGGCCGCCCGGTCTCGGTTAAGGCTCTGGAGGCCCCACAAGCACCTCCAGTTTCTTCGGGGCTGGCTGTGGTTTCCAAGGGAACAAGCTTTAAGGAAGCAGGGAGGCACTTTCCTCCCAGCGCCTCTCAACAGCTGAAGTGCGCCTCCATTGCCTGCGGACCTGTTGACCTGCCGTCCGGTTGGCAGTCTCTGATTTAACCTGCTTCTAACCAGACTATGATGCTCTCTAGACACGTGGTTTTTGTCATGATTTTACTAAGTTCTGACTTGGTGGAAATTGGAGACACACCTACTCGCCTCTCCCTTCCTCTCCCTCTGCCCCCCCTACCTCCACCCCCCCCATCAACCTAAAAATGGACTATTTCATGAAGTAAACTTAAGTAACTTATAGCTAATGGGGGGGGGGTAGGAAGGACGCCCCCCCCCCCCAACCAAATAGCCTAAACAATAAAAATGGGCATCGCTTCCTCTGCCTTATGGTCTCTGTGATCAGACCAAGCCGGCTTTCTCTGCCTTAACAGGAAAGGGACTCCCCAGCTGGGATTTCTGCACTAAAGTTGAGACCTCTGATTGGTTCCCGTAGGTCAGACCCCAGCAAAGGGGTGTGACAGAGGCACCTACCTCATAGCCCTCCCTAGTCTCAGTGATGCCTGGAGCCTCTGGGAGCCCACTGGGTCGGAGAGGTGTCTCTGGGGCTACCAGGTGCAGTCAAGGCAGGAAACCCAGGGTTCCCCTATGTCAGGTCAGCCTGCTGGTCCAAGTGGAGACACACAGTGCCCAGAGGGCCAGTGCCACCCAGGTGACTCTCTCAGCCCGTGTGTTGTCCTGTCTGCCCGCTATTCCCTACACCTTCCTAGTTCCCATTCTGTTGATGCCCTGTGGGTCTCTGGAGGTGTGTTCAGAAGGCCTTGCGCTTACAGAGGGAAGGGTGTGAGCCACCCTTTGCTTTACTCTAGAAAGTTAAAACAGCTGGCCAGGCATGGTGGTGTGCATGCCTTTAATCCCAGCACTTGAGGCAGAGGCAGGGGGATCTCTGCGAGTGTGAGGCCAGCCTGGTCTACAAAGCAAGTTCTCGGACAGCCAGGGCCATTACACAGGGAAACCCTGTCTCATAAAACAAATAAAACCAGTTCCGATTTGCTTTGTTCCAGTAATGGAAGCATCAGTCCACCAGCCTCTGACTCTCTTCTACACCATGCCTGTTCTCTCGGGGTGTACCTCCCCCCCTTTTAAAAAAAAAAGATTTATTTATTATTATATGTGAGTACACTGTAGCTGCCTTCAGATGCACCAGGAAAGGGCATCAGATCTCATCACGGATGGTTGTGAGCCACCATGTGGTTGCTAGGGTTTGAACTCAGGACCTTCGGAAGAGCTCTTAACCGCTGAGCCATCTCTCCAGCCCCTCAGGGTACTCCCTTGATGTAGCATACACCAGAGCTGGGGTGCAGGCGGGGACCAGGACCAGGGCAGGGCTACAGAGCAGAAGGTGGGAATCCTTCCTAAACATAAGAGACCTGCCTTTCAAGCCGGGCGGTGGTGGCGCACGCCTGTAATCCCAGCACTTAGGAGGCAGAGGCAGACGGATTTCTGAGTTCGAGGCCAGCCTGGTCTACAGAGTGAGTTCCTGGACAGCCGGAGCTACACAGAGAAACCCTGTCTCGAAAAAACCAAAGAGAGAGAGAGAGAGAGAGAGAGAGAGAGAGAGAGACCTGCCTTTCTCCCTTCTCCCATCCCCATAGGCAATGCCACACCAGCCATGGCCTGGTTACCTTAGTTCAGTCACCAGGAAATCAGTGCTAAGAAGTTCACACTGTCTCCGGAGTGGGCCACTCACACCCGCTAAGTCCTCACGTCAAGTCACTCAGCTGTGCACCCACCAACAAAGGGTCATCTTGATTTTGTAAAAGTTATTACTGTGTATGGGGGGGAGCATGTGTATGCCTTGGCCTTCCTGGGTGGAGTCAGGATAATTTCTCCAGTTGGTTCTCCCACTGTGGGTCTAGGGATGACTCTCGGGTGGCCCTGCTTTGTACGTAGACAATCTCCTTCTCTGCCTGTCTTAGTGGGGCTCATTAAGGAAAGAGAGAGAGAGGCATAGGTAAGGAGACAGCCATCCCTGGTAACATGGCTGTCCCCAGATCTTGAGAGGGGGACCCGCAGCATGCAGGGCCACACAGGAAAACCACATGGGGAAGGCTTTGATGACCAGGAAGCAGAAGGAACAAGGGGAGGGGCAGGGATGGGTCCGGCTGGTTTTTGTCAATTTGACACATCTAGGCGCAGCTGGAGAAAGGGAATCTTTTTTAAAAAAATATTTTATTCATTTATTTTATGTATATGAGTATATTGTAGCTGTGCAGATGGTTGTGAGCCATTATGTGGGAGCCATTATGTGACCCACAGTGGGAGAAACAACTGGAGTAGTTGCTGGGAATTGAACTCAGGACCTCTGCTCACTCAGGCCCTGCTTGCTCTGGCCCAAAGATTTATTATTATATGTAAGTACACTGTAGCTGTCTTCAGACACACCAGAAGAGGGCATCAGATCCCATTACAGATGGTTGTGAGCCACCATGCCATTGCTGGGATTTGAACTCAGGACCTTCGGAAGAGCAGTCGGTGCTCTTACCCGTTGAGCCAGCTCTCCAGCCCTGGGAAGAGGGAATCCTAATGGAGAAAAAAAAAATGATTCCATAAGATTGGCCTACATTTTCTTGGTTAATGACTGCTGTGGGAAGGACCAGATTTCCATGGGTGCTGCCACCCCTGGGCAGGCGGGCCAGATGGTATAAGAAAGAATGCTGAGCCAGGGGGTGGTGGTGCACACCTGTAATCCCAGCACTCTGGGAGGCAGAGGCAGGGGGATTTCTGAGTTCGAAGCCAGCCTGGTCTACAGAGTGAGTTCCAGGACAGCCAGGGCTACACAGAGAAACTCTGTCTCGGAAAAAAAAAATCCAAAAACAACAACAGAAAGAAAGAAAGAAAGAAAGAAAGAAAGAAAGAAAGAAAGAAAGAAAGAAAGAAAGAAAGAAAGAAAGAAAGAAAGAAAGAAAGAAAGAAAGAAAGAAAGAAAGAAAGAAAGAAAGAAAGAAAGGGAAAAAAGAAAGAATGCTGAGCAGGGGTGAGAAGCCAGCCGGCAGGCGGCCTTTCTCCACAGCATCTGCTTCAGTTCCTGCTTTCCAGTTCCTGCCCTGTTTGAGTTCCCCGCCTTGGCCTCCCTGGATGAATTTGTAAGCCAACCAAACCTGGGATTTGTAAGCCAACTAAACCTCCCACCCCACCCCCCCACCCCCCTTAACCCCCCACCCCCACCCCCTCAACCCCCCAACCCCCCACCCCCCTCAACCCCCCACCCCCGCAAGCTCCTTTGGTCACTATTCTATCACAGCACTAGAAACCTAACGAAGGCGGGGATCTTTGTGTGGTTTCTATGGGTTGAACTCACCTGTGAGGCAAGGCAGGGAGCAGAGGCTAGGCTGGTGTGGGGTATTTCAGCAGGCTTGGAACATGGGCACTGTCCTCAGGTGTCCGGTGTCTGAGACGAGGAGAACAAGACAGACGTCCCTTAGAAACAGTGAGTGAGTGAGGGCGTAGACACCCGGATGTGGGTCAACAGCGCGCTCTAGAGCTTGGTCAGTATCTCAAGGAAGCCCAATGGCCGCTGAGCTGTCCCGTCAGGCCAGCACAGCCCGGGGTGTCGTAGCATTAAGTCCAGAAGCTAGGAAATGTGCTCTGTACAGCTCAGCTTCCTCACCCGCTGGGTCTCCGGGTTTTGCCCACAGCAAAGGTCCGGGAGGAGAGGGAAAGAGACAGGGTCTTGATCCTTCCTCTTTTCTTCCTAGCAAAACAATTGCAGCTCCATCTTCAGGTAACCGGGTGGAGACAACAGCCACAGTGGGAAAATCCGCCAGAGCCCAGAAGGGGGCGCTGTTGATCCGACTCGTAAAGCGCATCATGCCGGCAGAGAGCAGGTTCGGAATGCACAGGACAGACACGGGGCCCAGTGCGGCAATCCAGGCCACTTCAGACACATGAAACCAGGTCTGGACCCCCACACAAAGCCTGGGTGTGGATTGCGTACATGCGTGCGTGCGTGTGTGTGTGTGTGTGTGTGGAGAGGGTTATCCTCACTGTAGCTCACTTTTAACTCCACTGAATCCACTCTCTGTCACTTTAACATGTGCGGAAGATAATGAACTTACAATGCAAAGAAAAACACTTTTTTTTTTTCCTAGCCAGGCGTTGGTGGCGCACGCCTTTAATCCCAGCACTTGGGAGGCAGAGGCAGGCGGATTTCTGAGTTCGAGGCCAGCCTGGTCTACAGAGTGAGTTCCAGGACAGCCAGGGCTACACAGAGAAACCCTGTCTCAAAAAAAACAACAACAAAAAAAAAAACAAAAACAAAAACAAAAAAAAAAACAAAAAACAAAAAACAAAAAACAAAAAAACCAAAAACCAAAAACCAAAAACAAAAAAAACAAAAAAAACAAAAACCATTATTTCTGTTTGTTTGTTTTTCTCACCGTTTCGAAAGTGGCAGTCTGTGGTCAATTGGCTCCGTTTCTCCGGGGTCTCTGGTACATCTCATTCTGACAGGAGCGTGTGATAGAGTGAAGTTGATCATCTTGCTGTACTGGGAGATATTCCTGAGGCTCCGCGGTCCCTTTCTGAGGATTTCCCACTACCTTACAATCGAGCCGAGCTGGGGGACAGCCTCCGGGGGACAGCCAGCATTCAAATGACAGTGATACCAGAGATACCCGGTAGTAAAATGGATGCCATAAAAATTGTACTAGTGGCGCTGAGCCACGTGGGAGCGAACACCTTTAATCCAGCACTCAGGAGGCAGGAAGATCTCTGAGCTAGAGGCTAGCCTGTTCTACAGACTGAGTTCCAGGACAGCCAGGGCTGCACAGAGAAACCCTCTCTCAAAAAACCCAAAACCAGAAACGAGAGGAGAGAGAAAGGGTGGGGGGAAGGGAAGGAGGGAGGAAGGGAGAAAAGGGGGAAGGAGGAAGGAGGAGAGGGGGAAGGAGGGAGGGAGGGGGAGAGAAGGGGAAGGAGGGAGGGGGGAAGAGAGAGAGAGAGAGAGAGAGAGAGAGATTGAGAGAGAGAGAGAGAGATTACTTACTTGGGAAATACTAAATTACCCAAAGTAGCATTTAGTAAAAGGAGGCTGCTTCCCAAGAAGATAGTGTGCTAACCAAGCTTGTTAGGAACTTTGAGAAAGCAAGGTCTGTAGGTAATTGAAGTTTAGGGTTGCTGAGAAAGTTTCTGCCAGTGTTTACCCATAAGCTTGACCTCCAATTAGGCCCCATTCCCGTAACAAAAGGAGACAACCCTGAATCACAGCCAGGGGCCAGGCTCATCTGCATAGCAAAGAACACCCTCTAATGAGCAGGGATCGCTCCCGGGAATGCGGCAGGGTCTTAGCTCTCCTTAACCCCTGGTCTGTCCTTAAGCCCCTCACGCTCTTCTCAGGAAAAGCCTCCTTCAGCTCGGAGGGTGAACTGACCCAGGGTAACAGCAGCTGGGAAAGAACAACCCTGGTGTATTTAAGAAATAGTTCTGACAATACCTTTGTGGTGTAAACCTCCCATCTAATCAGGTGTCTAGACTTGTGGACTCCTGTGCCTGTTTAAATTGTTTAAAGTGTAACCTGGGGCCAAGACCTAAAGATTTAAAGATGACTACATTTGTGGAGAGCACAAGCCTCAGAATGTGTATATATATATGTGTATATATATATATATATATATATATATATATATTTAATTTGTTTATAAATATATTCATTTATGTATCATATATATATTTAGTGAAATCTATTTGAGACCAATTTCTCTTTAGGCATTAGCTGGAGTCAGGCATGGACTTAAAAGAGCTTTCTTTTTTTTCTTTTATAATAATATTATTACTTGGCCAGGCAGTGATGGCACACGCCTTTAATTCCATCACTTGGGAGGCAGAGGCAGGTGGATTTCTGAGTTCGAGGCCAGCCTGGTCTACAGAGTGAGTTCCAGGACAGCCAGGGCTATACAGAGAATCCCTGTCTCAAAAAAAACCCAAATAAAAATTATTACTATTATATATTATATTCTATAAAAATATATGCCCTATAATGATATTATATAATATATAATATATTATATAATTATTTTAATAATTTATTATAATTATATAGACATATAATTGTATCATATAAACTCAATAATATTGTATTATATTTAATATAATATATAGTATACATTTTATATTTATTATTTTTTCTACATACAGATTTTTTTTTACTATCAGCTGTTTTTGTTACAAGGGTTTTGCTTGCTTGCTTGCTTGCTTGCTTTCTTGCTTGGTTAAAGATGTGTGCCACCACTGTTTACTCTTTATTATAGATTAAAGATTTTATGTATCTTTATTTTACATACAATAGTGCTTTGCCTGCCCCTATGTCTGTGTGTGGGTGCTGGATCCGCTGGAGCAGGAGTTACAGTTGTGAGCTGCCCTGTGGGGACTAGGAATTGAACCCAGGTCTTCTGAAAGAGCAGCCAGATCTCCCAGAGAGCTGAATGTCTCTCCAGCTCTCCTTTTTTCTTTCTTAATCTCTTAAGTGTGTGGAGTAATTTCTCACTGGGAAGGCCTGATCTAGAATAACAGCACCTACTTAGGTTTAAACAGTTTTGTTATGGAAACACCCGATGCAGAATTCACCAGTAGCAGCCCTGTGGGATGGGCCAGGACAGGCCAGTGACAAGGGCAGAGGAAGAGTTCAGTATATAGGCAGAAGTAGTCGATTACAAACACCATGATGCAGCTGCCTCAAGTGAGGCAGTAGGTGGAGACTTCTGGAGACAAGCTAAGGACCTGCTCTGCGCTCTCCTTGTGGACAGTCAGTGGAGTTCCAGTGCAGTTAGCAGTTAGCACATTTACAGGATCCCATGACCATGACCGTCTCACTAAGGAAAACTACTACCATCTGCAGTGGATGTCCACCCCCCCTCTCCTCAGCCCCCGAAACCAGACTTGCTTCCCATCTCTGTGGATTGTCCTTTCCTGGATATTTCATAGAATTGGAATCTCCTGGGTGGCCTTTGTCTGGGCTTGAACACACGCTCTTCAAGTTTCACCCAGGTTGACATATGTCAAACTCTATTCTTCTTTATAGGTTGAATAATATTCTCCAGGGTGACTGTACTGATATGGGGTACCTGAAGAGGAAATACTTCTAAGATGCTTAAAAACGTCATATGGAGTCCTTATTTACCACTGGGAAGGATGTCCCAGGCAGAATAATGAGGAGCAGATCCCCAGTTTGTTTTAAATGCAATACGGGGCAGCTCTGGACATCTGCAGCAAGCAAGCATTGTTCACAGAAGTGGAGAAACAGCAGTTAACTCTAACAATGGTCAGAATCTCATTGTTAAGGAATTTATGGCTGGTCCAGAGAGCTGTTTACTCCAGGAATTTATGGCAAACTAGCTAGAGGTGACATCAGATATCTTCCTTATCACTTCGCTTATCCATGAAGACAGAGTTTCTTATTGAACCTAGAACTCATCAATTTGGCTAGTCCAGATGGCTGGCTTGCTGTGGCGATCCCATGTCTGCCTGGGGAGAACGGAGCACTGTGGCCACAGGCAGCTGACACATCCTGCTGGCTTTTATGTGAGTGTTGGGGATTCAAGCTCTGGTCCTCACAGGTTATTTACTGAACCGTCTCCCCAGCCCTAGGGAGACCTCTCTTCCATTCTTGCCCCAGTGCAGAATGGCATTTCCCTCCTTTTCTTTAAGAGATCTATTTTATTTTTAATGTTAGTTGTGTAGATGTGTGTGTCCAGTCGACCCATCAGACCCCCTGAGAACTAGAGATAGGCAGCTGCGCGCCACCTGACCTGGGCGTAGGGACACAAACCAGTCCTCTGGAAGAGACAATTGGTGCTCTCAACCACAGAGCCTCTCTCTGGCTTTACTCTCCCCATCCCCATTTTTTTAAAAAAAGATTTTATTTTATTTATTTATTTATTTATTTTTGAGACAGGGTTTCTCTGTATAGCCCTGGCTGTCCTGGAACTCACTCTGTAGACCAGGCTGGCGTCAAACTCAGAAATCCGCCTGCCTCTGCCTCCCAGAGTGCTGGGAATACAGGTGTGCGCCACCACTGCCCGGCAAAAAAAGATTTTATTTATATGAGTACACTGTAGCTGTCTTCAGACACCCCAGAAGAGGGCATCAGATCCCATTACAGATGTTTGTGAGCCACCATGTAGTTGCTGGGAATTGAACTCGGGACCTTCAGGAAGAACAGTCAGTGCTTGTAACTGCTGAGCAGTCTCTCCAACCCCTACTCTTCCCTTTTTATTATGGCATCTGGCTTTGTAGCCCAGACTGGCCTCCTTCTGCTTCAGCTTTTGAGGGTTTATAATGGTCTTTTCTAACCTCCTTGGGCACCAACGTGACAAAGATGACTCAGAGAGAGAGAGAGAGAGAGAGAGAGAGAGAGAGAGAGAGAGAGAGATGCAGCAGCCAAAGGAAGGAGGATGGTATTTTGGGTAAACTCTCTGTCATCCAGGGAGTCTTTTCTTTCTGGGTAGAATAGTCATACAGCCCTCTGGATGGAGCTTCCCGTAGCTCTATAGAAGTTCAACCTAGGGGTGGAGTGATGGCTGCTCTTCCAGAGGACCAGGGTTCAATTCCCAGCACCCACATGGCAGCTCACAATTGGCTGTAACTCCACTTCAAGGGCTTCCGACTCCCTCACTGAGATGCACCTGTAGGCAAAACTCCAACGAACATAAAGTAGAAATAATATATATATATATATATATATATATATATATATATATATATATATATATATATATATAAAATGTTCAGCCTCACAGCAACCTCCATGCTTTGTTCCAGTTGGTTCACTGAACTGAAAACTGAGGTGGAGAGAGGAAGTCACATATTCTGATGTCAACTAGGGGTCATCAGTTGTAAATCTAGAGAGACAGAGACAGACAGAGACAGAGAGAGTCAGAGAGGAGGAGGAGGAAGTGGAGAAAGACAGAAAATGACCACTACCACATCTGGTGCCATTACTTAGGTCTGTTTCCTTTGGATTTTCACTTTGCTTTTTTTTGAGACATCCAGATGTCTCACTGCCTGGCCCAGAACTCACTATGTAGGCCAAGCTGGCCTTGAACTCAGAGATCCATATATCTACCTTTGAGTGCTGAATGAAAGTGTGTGCCATCACGCCTGGATCCACTGTGTGTGTGTGTGTGTGTGTGTGTGTGTATGTGTGTGTATATCTATGTGTGTATGTGTGCATATGTATGTGTGTTGTATGTATATGTGTATGTATGTATGTATGTGCTATGTATTATCTATTTATTTAGATATTCTACTAGGACCTGGAAGTTCTCTCTTAGTCTATCTCTTAGTCTTTCCTGGCTATGAATCCCCAGGGATCCACCTGTTTCTACTTCCCCTCTGCTGGGATTACAATTCTGTTCTTTCGTTTATTTTTTTAGGCAAGGACTCACTCTGTAACTCTGGCTGGTCTGAAACTTGCTATGTAAACCAAGTTGGTCTCAGACTCACAGAGACTTACCTGTCTCTGCCACCTGAAAACTGGGACTAAAGGATTGGACCACCATGTCTGCCACCCCCCAAAGTTTTAAATTTAAATGTTATTTATTTAACTGATGTGTGTGCTGAGAGGGTGTTGGGGGTGGGGGATGCGCACATGCCGTGGTGCACAGATGGAGGTCAGAGGACAGCGTGCAGGAGTTGGTTCTCTCATTCTACCATTTAGATTCCAGGAACCCACAAGTCCTGCTTTTGTGCCAAGTGCTCTCACCTGTTAAATCAATTTCACACCCTGGATTAGGAGGTGTTTTTTTTTGTGTGTGTGTGTGTGTTTTTTTTTGTTTGTTTGTTTGTTTTTTTTTTTTGTTGTTGTTTTAAACCTGTGACATCTTCATGATTCAGGTGTGTTTTCTGCTTGGCACGCTGGTCTGAGGGAGGATTAGCAAGAAACTCTAAAGGACAGCCACTTTATGATATGATAGCCACTGTCACTGTTAATAAAATTAAATATAGGTGTCCATGTGTCCCCTAGCCCAGGGAACTGTGGGACATCTATACGCAGCTCTGAGATTCTGCAGGACACGTTCGTGGAGCCCAGAGCTGAGCCTCTGTTCCCCTGCATAGGCCTGCCTTCTCCGTGGGTCATCTGAGGACTTGGATTTAGGAACAGAATGTGGACAGAGCTTCCTGGCACAAGGTCCATGGGAGCCCTACTCAGGGCTTCCGTTCTTCCCTTTCTCTATCTGCTCATTCAGCGTAGAGCGGCCTCAGGCCTTGAGAGGACATCAGGAGTGGAAATGTGGCATCAGCAAACCCAGAGCCACCCCAGAAGCCGGAGCTCGCTTTCTAAGGCTGGTGGAGAAAAGCAGCCTTGCTTTCCTGGGTGACAGGCAGATCAGGGGGAGGAAGGATGTGCCTTCCCTCGGGGAAGTGCAATTGTGCAGTTTATTTAAAGGAGGTTGTATTTTTGGAGCAGCCTCTTGGAACAGGAAAGTACAGTCATCGCTTCAGAGGAAAAAAAAAAGGAGACAGAGTTACTGCTAAGTTGCCAGAGAGAAGTTCATTAGCAAACTGGTCAGCTAATTGTCTTCAGTGTTCTTCTGGAGTTTAAAGGCTGTGCTACAATAGTAATTTGTGTCTCTGAAACAGTCCACTATAAATAGTGGGGCAATCGGAGCTTGGAGCTGTAAGGAACTCGGAAGGCACGGGGAATAGCAAGTACCTGGAAAGCCCGTTCGTTAGTGGTGAGTGAATGCACAGGCAGAAGGCAGAGGAGGAGCCTTCTCCAGCCCTGCAGTGTCCCAGCCAGCCTGGCACACAGCGTCCGTGTCCCAGAAACCTCTCCACCTCCTGGCCGCAGGCACCCTCTCTTGGGTCAGTGTAGGGGGGGGCGAAAAGTCTGCCCTGGTACATGCCTGTCTTGTCTGGTCCTGAGGAGCCAAACAGTAATCATGTGGCCTTGCGTTAGCCTGGCACAAACAGCCCTGCTCCAGACAGCCAGGGCAATAGAGATGGTGGTACAAAAAAGTTTCTCCCCCTTTCTCTCCCTCCTTCCTCTTGGGTGTCTGTGTCCTCGGGAGCCAGGTCCTGCCTGTGGACAGCTCAGCCCCTGCAGTTTAGTCCAGATGGGGAGTTAACGTAAGAGAGACGTTACATTACGTGGTGTAAGTGGTCAGGCATCACTTCTAGGAACATGTGACCAGAGCAGATGGAAAGACAAGGGCCAGGATCCTGGGGACCTGCTGGGACCTCCGGCTTTAGCATTGCAGCTCCCGCCGGGAGCCCCAAACTTCCGTGGGATCCCTAACACCTACAGGGCACATCAACCCTCTGTGGGAATCTATGGCCCTCCATGGACCACCCTAATACCCTCATACAAGACCTGTCTGACCTACTATGGGGTGTACCGACTGGTTTTGTGTGTCAACTTGACACAGGCTGGAGTTATCACAGAGAAAGGAGCTTCAGTTGGGGAAGTGCCTCCTTGAGATCCAGCTGTGGGGCATTTTCTCAATGATCAGTGATTTCTCTTGATCTCAGTGATCAAGGGGCGAGGGCCCATTGTGGGTGGTGCCATCCCTGGGTTTTTATTCTTGGGTTCTATAAGAGAGCAGGTTGAGCAAGCCAGGGGAAGCAAGCCAGTAAGGAACATCCCTCCATGGCCTCTGCATCAGCTCCTGCTTCCTGACCTGCTCGAGTTCCAGTCCTGACTTCCTTTGGTGATAAACAGCAGTGTGGAAGTGTAAGCTGAATAAACCCTTTCCTCCCCAACTTGCTTCTTGGTCATGATGTTTGTGCAGGAATAGAAATCCTGACTAAGACATGGGGTAACATCAACGTTCACAGAAAGGTTGACCAGGGGCAGGGACAGGTTCCTCTGCCTCCAGAGCCTGAGGAACACCCCCCCCATGCCCCCCCATGAGCTTCCAATAGCTATTGAACAAGGACAACCCAAGAGGACTCTGAGTTTGTGTGGTGCACCGTTGGCTGAGTGTCTACCTTGGATCAGGCCAGCCTCTGGCTCTGCACAGGGGCCATGTGTTTATAAGAGATGACTGAGGGGCTGGAGAGATGGCTCAGCGGTTAAGAGCACTGACTACTCTTCCAGAGGTCCTGAGTTCAAATCCCAGAAACCACATGGTGGCTCACAACCATCTGTAATGGGATCTGATGCCCTTTTCTGGAGAGTCTGAAGACAGCTACAGTGTACTTATTTATATATAATAAATAAATCTTTTTTTTAAAAAAAAAACAAGAGAGAGAGAAATGACTGAGCTTGGACTTGGGCCTTGTAGTAGGGTTGAGGGGACTGAGGTCTTATTCCCTCCCCAGTTCTGTACTGGGTGGGGTCCCTGGCTTCCTGTTTCTGCTTCCTGTAACCACAGGAGAGCAACCTACCTCTCAAGCACAGGTTACTGGCTGTGAGCACTGTGAGGAAGGGTCTTCCCTGTCTTTTGTCACATGGTTAGTGTGCAGTGTAACATGTGTCCACCACCAGCCACATTGATGTTTGTGTCCCATGATGGGGCAGAAGATGCTACCAGAGCCCAGGAGACTCAGCCAGCCTTGGGCCAGTCCTCCTTGCCTGAGTGGCCGGGACCTGGCCAGCAGTGTCGGGAAGAATGGATGTTGTGTGCCTTGAATCTCAGTACTCAGAGGCGAAGGCAGGTGGTTATCCATGGATTCACGGTCAGCCTGTTTCTCACAGAGAGTTCCAGGTCAGGCAGGGCTTTGGAGTGAAACCCTGTTGCAAGCAAGCAAGCAAGCAAGCAAGCAAGCAAGCAAAACCAACAAAGAACAAGAAAAGAAATGGAAAAAGAAAAAGTTTAGCAGGGACCTCAGGACTGTGATGGGATTTTGGTGGCCTCTTTGA